>NW_026990893.1:0-35029 GCF_036250125.1 Pseudopipra pipra
TCCGGCCCCGCCCCGCCCGCGCCGTTTAAAGCCGGCAGAGCCGCGCTCGCCCCGCGTTTGTGGAAGAAGGCTCGTCCCGGGATGCTGCGGGAGCGATCGGCGCGTCGGAGGACCGAGGGTGGCGATGGAGCTCGGCAGGAGGATCGGGACAAGGATCGGGGCCAGGACCGGGACCGCGACCGGAGGAGCAAGGTTGGCTTGGGCTGGGATGGGGCTCGGCATCCGGACGGGGACCAGGATCGGTGCCGGGCTCATCCCAGTCCGGCCTCGCCGCCTGTGCCCCGGCAACACGGTCGGAAGAGCCGCTCCGGGCCGGGCGCTGGGGCCGATCGCGGCGGGGCCGCTCGGGCCGGGGCTCTGCCGGGGCCCGGTCGGGGGAGAACGGCGGCGCTTTCGTCGTGCAGACGCGGAGCCGGGGCTGGGACCGGCCGGGGCGCGGGGACACTCCGGGCCGGCCCCGGGACCCCCGAGGAGGGGTGCCGCCCGTACCTCCCGCGGGATCGGAGCTCCCCCGCTCGGCACCCCCGAGGCCACCGCACCCCGCTCCCGGGGAGACATCGCCCGCCTCCCCCTTCCCCGCGGCCCCAGGAGGTTCCCGCCCGCAGGGACCCCCGGGAACGAGGGGTCTGGGGCCCGCCTGGGTTCCGGCCACGGGCCCGCTCCAGCCGCGGGGAGCCGGAGCCCTGCCGGGGCAGGGAGAAGGGGGGCAGCCGCTCCCTCGTTCCTCCCGTGCTCCGGGACCCCGAGCAGAGCTGCCCGTCTGTCCCCGTGTCCCCTGTGTCTGTCCACAGGCGGCCCCAGGAGCTGGCACTGACCGTGCCGCGGCTCGGGCACAGGCTGCTCCCAGCTCTGCCTGCGGAACTTCGGCAATTGCCCACAAGCAGATTCTTTGCCCCGCCATCCCCGAAGGGGCAGCTCAGCTGACACCTGCCAGGTGAGACCTGAGGTTCTCCTTCCTCTCCCCGGCTTCCTCGGCAACTCGTACCCTCCCGGGGAAAACCCTCAGCTTTTTAAAAATCCCCCATCTTTAATTGCAGACAGGGAAGGTCCTGCCTGGGAGGGAAACGGCTACAGCAGAGGAAACCAAGAAACGCTCCAACCGGACGCTGCCGCGCGAGTCAAAGGAGGGAAGAACCGCAGGCAAATACAGTCAGGAAATGCGCTTTTATTAAATCTCTGCAGCATTAAATCCCCCCTTCCCAGCCACGGGCCGGAGGGAGCGCGGCCGGCTGGGCTGTGCCCGGCTGGGGACGGGCACCAATTCATCACTGCCGTGCTCGGGGAGGTTTTCCGGCCCCGTTCAGGATCATCCAATGGTTGCAAAGGTGCTCGTACAACGTCTTTTTTCCAGGGATAAATGAGCCCAATAAGCCCAGAGGATCCTTCGCTCCGAGGCAAAAGGGGTGGTCCGAGTGTCGCCGCCTGGTTCCGCCTGCGGGGCCGTCTCCTCCAGGTGAGCCTTCGGATCCCAAAATGCCGGGGGAGGGGGGGGGCTCAAGTCGGGGCCGCTTTTCGAGCCCGGAGTTGGACGGAGCCCTCGGCGGCTCCTGCTTCCGCCAGGAACGTTCTCGGGGCTCCCTGGGCAGTCCCAGCTGGGCAGGGAACGCGGGCCGGGAGGAGGCCGGAGCGACAGAGAGTGACCCAGCCCTGCTTGGGCTTCCTATTGCCAGGGGATGGAGGAGCTGTGCCCTGCCCTTCCTATTGCCGGGGGATGGAGGAGCTGTGCCCTGGAGCTGTGCCCACAGCCCCCGTGGGGTGGGCAAGGGGAAAGGGCTGCCCGCGGCTCCTCAGCCGCATGTACATCCCTTTCCTCGGGAAAAAGAACCCGCCGGACCGCTCCCGAGGCTCCGCAGGGACAGCGGCTTCCCGGCCGGACAGACGTCCTCGCCCGTGCTCAGGGGCTGCCTCGCCCCGGGCCGGGAGCGCGTCCGGCCCCCGCCTTCTCCTGGGCCAACACATCCCCTGGAGCCCGGCCCGGGGCGGAAAACCGGCCCAATTCCAGGGAACTCGCTCAAGTCCCCCCAGGGACACCAGCGGGCTGGGGGAGGAGGGTTATAAACAGCAAAGTCTGTGGAATATCAACCTGTCCTTGTCCCGATCCCGCTCAGCAAACCTGGAACCGTGGCTGCTTCCTGGCAAACCTGGCATTAAAGCGGCAGCTCTGCAGGGGAATATCTGAGCTCCAGGAGGCACTGGGAGGCTGTTCCAGCAGGAATTCCCCATGGAATTGCGGGCTGTAGGTAGAATTCATCCAAACCTTTAAAGCTGAGACTGGAACCCAAACCTGGGCCCCCCGCAGAGAACAATCTTTGTGCTGCCCTGTCGGCCAAAGCCGCTGCACTGAGAGATCTTGGCAGCCTGAGGGAGGGCATTCTCTGCATCCCAGCAACCTCCATCTCCCCAGGGGACAATCCAAGTCCCAAAAGATTCCTTTTGCCTTTCCACAGGGACACTGACCCTTATTTGGTCCTGCTTTCCCACAGTTCATTTTGGGGGATGAGTTTGTGCTGGTTTACATTCCACGACTCCACCCACAGCTGGAGATTTGGGGCTGTGCTTCTCTACTCCCAGCAGGTTCCCTAAGGAGTCAGATACTCCAACAATCCCCTCATTTAACTTTTTAGGTGAATTGTGCACAAGCCAGTCCCCCATTCCCTATCCAGGCTGGGAGTGCTTGTGCCCTTGGCACAGTTGGCTCTGGCTGGGCAGGAACTGAGAGCAGGACAAGGGACAGAGCGGATCAGCTGCCCAGGGAACCTCCAGGAGATGAAGCTACTGGATCCTCATTCCAGTCAAGGGAACACATTCTGTCTCTGGCAAAAGCCGGGAGCCAAAGCAGATCCCTCCTGGCCAGGCTGGGGGGCAGCAGTTGGATCCACTCTGGGGGAAACCCCCTGTGCCTGCCAGGAGCTCTGACTCTGTTTGTCCTGCCAGCTCTGACCAGTGTCAGGGCCACTGGGAGGGATTCGGAATCCTGAGAAATCCCAAATCCTACCGCAGGATTCAATCAAAAGAAGAAAGCCATTCTTGTCATAGAAACCTTAAAAACCTGTTAAAAATTCTAGGACAGCAATACTGGGATTCCCAGGATCCTTATTAGTGCTCTTGGTTCCATTTTAATGTATCTTTAGTCCCCCAAGGAGCAGCTTGGAGAACTTCCCCTGGGATTTGGAGGCTGAGCAGGGTTTGCTTTGGATTGCCTGGCACCTCTGGCCCCAGCTGCTGCAAACACAACTGGGGACAATGTGGTTAAACACACTTTCCTACACAAACAGTTGCTGTATCCCCTAGAAATTACCCCAAGGTTGCAGATAAAAATGTCACCTCTGTCCCTCCTAAGTTATCCCAGGTTTTCCTGGCTGGGAACTGCAAGGAGGCTGTAAATTGAAAGGCAGAAAGAGAAGATCTGTCAGCAAAAGGCACAAAGAAGGGGACAGGTTTCAGAAAACATTTCTGCAATCCAAGGAATAACTCTTTCCAGTTTCCCAGGGAGAAGAACAGGAACTCACAGCCACCAAGGCCTGACAGTCCCCTGCAGCCAGAGCTCAGCACACAGCCAGAGAGCCAATTCCAGAATCTAAAAGAAAAAAAAAGAAGACAAAAGTGATTTATTTTGTTTTCAAGTTATTTTAAGTTGTTCCAAGCAAAGCAAGCCTTGCTCTGGTTTCAGTTGGGTGAACAGTGAGCGCTGGGCACAGGGCACGTCATTAATGCCCAGGGGATGGGGCTTTGTGGGGGAGGGAAGAGCAGCTGATGGAGTTGCCCAGTCCAATTCCTGCCCCAGGCCTGATGGCCCAGGACAAACCCTCTGGCAGGCAGTGGGTTTGTTCCCTCTCATGGTCTGTGCCCAGTGTGTCCCTGTGGGCAGTGCCAGGCTGGGGACAGGCACACGCAGCTGGCAGCACTCTCTGCCCCAAACAGCCTCGGGGGGCAGCGCAGCCCCGGGGATCGAGGGGGGCTGGAGGCGGCCCAGGAAAGGCCCCCCCGCTCCCCCCGGGGCAGCTCCACAGCCCCCCTGCCCTCTCTGCCACGGGGGCCCCGCTGCTCCCCCGGCTGGCACAGAGCCCCCTGCCCATGGCTGGCAAACCAGGGCCAGGGCTCGGCCTCGCTGCAGCCGCCCCACACAGGAGCAACTCAGGGCTCAGCCCAACATTTCCCTGCTTGGCCACTGCAGAGACCCTCAGTTCACCTCAACACATTCCTTCTCTTCCCAGCACATTCCCTGAACTTTAACACCCACAGTTTTCTGGGTCTGCCCCCACTCATCACCTCAGGTTACCTCAATGTGTTCATTCCCTGCCCTGGACAGAATGAACCTCCTTTTCAACCCCCAAAGTTTCCCCTTCCAGCCCACTCCTGATTACCTCTTCTTGAACACAAAAGAGTCATTCTCTGCCCTAGAGATTATCTCCTTTTTAACCCCCAGAGTCTTCCCTACCTGCACACTCCTGATTACCTCTTTTGGACCTCCAAATATTCATCCTCTGCCCTGCAGATTTGCTCAACTTTGACCCCCACAATCCTCCCTACCTCTCCACATCTGATCACCTCATGTATACCTAAATATGTTCATGCTCTACCCTACAGGCTACCACAAATTTACTCTCCAAACTTTCCCCACCTGCTCTCCACTGACTGCCTCCTTTTCAACTCCAAATATTCATTCTTGACCCTGGAGAGTTTCTCAAGGTTTACCTGTCCACTGATGACTGCCTTAGTTTGTCCCAAAATGTTCATTCTCTCTGCCAGACACTGCCACACATTTTACCCCCAGAACCTTCCCTGGGCTCGCTGTGGTGTCCACTCCTGATTGCCTCCTCTGCACCTCTCAGGATTCATTCTGGACCCTGGAGATTGCCTCAAAGATTTCTGCCCTAAATGTCCCCACCTGGCCACCACTGATTCCCTCAGTTGACCTCCTGATGTCCTTTCTCTCCCCTGGAGATAACCTCCTTCAAAACCCCCAAAGTTTTAACTCAAAATATTCCTTCTCTGCCCTGGACATTACCTCAAGGTTTACCCCTATAATTTTCCCCAGATGTCCACAACTGATTACCCCAGTTTACCTCAGGATGTACATTCTCTGCTCCACGTGACCTCAAATTTTACAAACACAAATTTTCCCGCCCTGCCCACCCCTGACTGCCTCACTTCACCCCAAGGTATTCATTCACTCTGCTACAGAGTGCCCAGATTTTACTCCCACTATTCTCCTTACCTGCCCACATGTATTTGTACAGAGGAGCTGATTACATCTTCATTCTCTATCCCATGAATTACCTCCAGTTTACCCTAAAAACACTCCCCAACTCTCCACCACTGACTACCTCATTTCTACTTCAAAATATTCACTCTCTGCCCTGGACATTCCCTCAAGTTTTACCCCCAAAGGTTTCCCCTCCTGCCCACCCCTGACTGCCTCAGTGTCCAGCAGGAGGTACATCCTCTCTGCTACAGGTCACCTCACACTGCACCCACTCCATTTTCCCACCTCTCCACATCTCACCAACTCACTTCTACACCAAGATGTTCATTCTCCACCCAGCACACCACCTCCAGTTCACTCTCAACACTTTCCCCACCTCTCCACCACCCAGGAACTCATTTTCACCTCAGCAGATTCACTCTCTGCCCTGCACATTCCCACAGCTTTTACCCCCCACATTTTCCCTGCAGGTCCAAAAGGTTCACCCCACTTTACCCCAGGAGGTGCATTCTCTCTCCTCCACATTACCTCTGATTTCACAAACAGAAAGTTTCCCTCCCTGCCCACCACTCACTGCCTCACTGCACCTCAAAAGGCTCATTTGCTCCCCTGGGTGACATCCACACTCACCCTCACAGTTTTCCCTGCCTGCAAACTACTTATTACCTCATTTTTACCTCCAATGATTCATCCTCTGCCACACAGATGACCTCAAAGTTTCCCCCAACACCTCCTTCCCTGTCCACTACTGTTTGCCCCAGTTTACCCCAGGAGGTGCATTCTCTCTGCTCCAGATCACCTCAGGGTTGACAAACAAAACTTTCCCTCCCTGCCCACTGCTGACTGCCTCACCTTACCCCAAAAGATTCATTCTCTCTGGGACAGATTGCCCCAGATTTCACTCCCAACATTTGCCTCACCTGTCCATGTCTGACCAGCTCCTTTGTACCCACAGAGGGTCATTCTGCACCCCCCACACACCTCAAGCTCATCTCAAACCTCTCCCCACCTGTCTGCCACCCAGTGCCTCATCTTTACCTCAACACATTCCTTCTCTTCCCAGCACATTCCCTGAACTTTAACACCCACAGTTTTCTGGGTCTGTCCCCACTCATCACCTCAGGTTACCTCAGTGTGTTCATTCCCTGCCCTGGACAGAATGAACCTCCTTTTTAACCCCCAGAGTTTCCCCTTCCAGCCCACTCCTGATTACCTCTCTTTGAACACAAAAGAGTCATTCTCTTCCCAGAGATTATCTCCTTTTTAACCCCCAAACTCTTCCCTACCTGCACACTCCTGGTTACCTCTGTTGGACCTCCAAATATTCATTCTCTGCCCTGCAGATTTGCTCCAGTTTGACCCTCAGAAATTCCTGAGCCTCTCCCCTACTGACTGCCTCACTTGATTCCAAAATGTTCCTTCCCTCTGCTGCACATTGCCACAGATTTGACCCCCACAATTTCCCCTACAGGTCCACCACTGAGTACCTCCTGTTCACCTCTCAATATTCATTCTCTAACATGGAGATTACCTCAGACATTTCCCCCCAAAACTTTCCCTACGTGTCCACTGCTGATTACCCCAGTTTACCTCAGGATGGACATTCTTTGTGCTCACAGCCACCAAGGCCTGACAGTCCCCTGCAGCCAGAGCTCAGCACACACCCAGAGAGCCAATTCCAGCATCTAAAACAAAAAAAAAAAAGAACAAAGTGCTTTATTTTGTTTTAAAGTCATTTAAAGTTGTTCCAAGCAAAGCAAGCCTTGCTCTGGTTTCAGTTGGGTGAACAGGGAGCGCTGGGCACAGGGCACGTCATTAATGCCCAGGGGATGGGGCTTTGTGGGGGAGGGAAGAGCAGCTGATGGAGTTGCCCAGTCCAATTCCTGCCCCAGGCCTGATGGCCCAGGACAAACCCTCTGGCAGGCAGTGGTTTTGTTCCCTCTCCTGGGCAGTGCCCAGTGTGTCCCTGTGGGCAGTGCCAGGCTGGGCACAGGCACACGCAGCTGGCAGCACTCTCTGCCCCAAAGACACTTCTGGCCTCCTTGGAAACTGCCTCTGACACTTGGATTTCTCCAGGAGAAATTAAGGAATTGCTCGTGGCAGTTTGGAGATGAAGTTCTCCCAAAGGGAAGGAAAGAACAAATATTCCTGTCAGAGCCCTTGGGATCTGCTGGGCTGAATTGGGAAGGGCCCCTTATCTGCAGAGCAAACACAGGACAACCTCAAACACAAAGCCCAGACTGTCCAGTGGGGCGTGAAAGCACCACTGGGACAAACCTCCACTCTCCTGATTCTTTCCAGGGGCTGCTCCAACCCAGCTCTGAAGCTGCCAAGCCCAAACTGTCCCCAGTGCTCTGGAACAACAGGATCTTCCCAGGGGTGATGCATTGGAAGCACAGCCCTCATTCTCACCCTCCACACGCTCCCAGGCTCACCCCAAATTCAGGACAAGGGGCCAAAGGCCCCTCGGGCCGGGGCTCTCTCTGTCTCTGCAGGCTCAGGGACTGCAGCCACCAGGGCCCTCCAGCACGGACAGCCTGGACCCAGAGCAGATCCCTGGGCATTAGCAGCGTCCTGGGCACACCTGGAGACAGAAACCATCAGCCTCTGGGATAGCACTTCATTGCCAGCACACACAGCCTGCCACATTTAGGGGGGCAGCTCTGGCACCACAAAGCCCAGTCTGACCCAGTTCTCCTGGGCACCAACACAGACTCCAAAAACCCACCAGAATGAGAATGTTCTGCTGCTTTGACAAACTTCAGCCCAGCTTTGCAAACCTCAGTCCCTGCAGCTCCTGCTCTCCAGAGCCCCGTTCAGGGCTGGCTCCAGTTCCCTGGAGAACCTGCCCCAGCCCCACTCTGGGCCAGCCTGAGCAGAAGCCACTGGGCTGCACAAGGAAGAACCCTCCCCTGGCTGCTGCAGCTGGAGGGAGATCCAGCTCCCAATGGAATGCTGGCAACAGCCTTCCAGATGGTCTCTCCCCAGCCCTTGGCAGTGGCTCAGGATGGCAGCAGCTCCAGTGCCAGCTGGATCCCTGCACGAGTCCTTGTCCCAGCCCTGCCACACGGACACCCACGGGAGACACCCACGGGCACACAGGCCTTGCTTGCACAATTCCTCACCCACAGCTGAGGGAAAGCCACACAATATCAAGAAATACCCTGTGCTGAGAGCACTCATCACTCCAGTCCATCAGGAGTTGGAAGGCCTGAGTCAGTGGGGGAAAAAACCCTAAACAAACCAAATCACCCCAAATTTCAAGGCAAAAACACGCTGCTTCCTTAACAGGAGCACACCAAACTCATTGAAGCCAGAGAGGAAATTACAAACAAACAAAGACCTAAATAGATGCTTTGCACTGATACACTCTCTGGTTGATCATCCCAAAGGAAATTCTCCACAGATCAGAAGCAAGTACCAATACTTCGTCCTCTGTGGAAAATTAACAACTTGAGGGGCTGGACATATCCAGGGAGGGTTCAGGGTCTGGTGGGTCCTTTATGGCTGATCCCGACCGGCCCAGGCCAAACCCAACCACCCCCATGGCTGCTCCATCCCAGACCTGGGGGCAACATTCAGACAGTTTGGAAATACTGCCCTTCCCTGCTACTCCCTCCTTCCTTACACATCCAGTGCCCAGGGAGCAAATGCCAACAGCAGGAGGAGAGAAACGTGTCCCTCTGACTTACCCCACCCCACGGGCAGCACCAGGAGCCCCCAGCCCGGCCGGCGGGGCTGCAGCCTCTTGCCTTTGGCTGCTCCCAGCCCAGGGCACTTGGCAGAGCTGGGCTGGAGCAGGGCTTTGGCCTGGCCTGGAAGAGAGGAGAACAAGGCAATTAAGGGCACTGGGCAAGTCAAAGGCTCCTGCCCTTCACCCTTCTCTTCAATTGCTCACTAGAGAGTTTGAGCCATGAAAAATGCAGGGGGACACCAAATAAAATGGGACCTTCTCCAGCATTTTCATTCCTATCTCTTTCAGGCACTAAAAGGAGGCTCACCTTTCTTACTGCATTCCTTGCCCCATTGGAACAGAACCCTTTTCATTCCAAACCTCCCTTGGGAGTCAGTCCATCCTCTGCCACTGGACTTTGGACAAAGGAAGAGACACCTGGGATGCTGGAGCCCAGGAAAGGAGGGAGAGAAACCTGACAGGGAAAGCTTTCAAGGCACTCCAGAACTCAGAAATATGTTCATGCCTTGCCAGCCCACCCCCATTCTGTGCCACCCACCTGAGCTGGGCAGGTGAGGCCAAGGCTCCCCTTCCTCCTGCCAGTCACTGTCCCAGCACATGGATCCCCGTGCTGGGCAGCACTTGGGAAAACTTGGGAAAGGCAGAAGGGAAATGGCACTGCCTGTCAGAAAAGGAGTGTCTGTGAACATCCCTTCTGCACCAATGTAATCCCATCCCTCTGCTCCAATAAACCCAGGGCAGGCAGGTCTCTCCAGCCCAGGGAGAACAGGAAGGAGAACTGCAGGAACACAGGCAGGCACGGGCAGCTCTGGGCACTGATTCCCTGCAGACCTCTCTGCACTTGGGGCTCTGGGCACTTCAGTTCTAAGGAATGGGGGGGCAGCAGCCCAGGAATGCCCCTCAGAAACAGGGTGCTGGGCACCTGGAGATTAGAGGAGGGGAGTTGTGAGGGGAGACACAGAGAGAGAACAGGAACAGGGGTTGTTTGGGAACAGGCTGTGTGTCCAGCAGGGATGGGAACTGGAAACACAGGAGGCTGGAGGAAAGCAGGGGGGAGCACTGGCCTGCCTTGGATGGATCCTTTTTCCCTTGGCTCAGGGGCCTCAGCTCCACCCTCGCTGAGAGCAGCAGGGAACTGCTGCAGGGAAGAGTTCATTTAGGAACAAGCCAGTGATGCAGCCACGGGGGCAGGGGAAGAGGGGTGAGGAACTGACACCAAAATGACACAATCACCCCTGAAAGGGACTTTATTGAGCTGCAACACAAACACAGGCACAGCAGGCCAGGGCAGGAGGTGCCCCCAGGACCACCAGCACAGCAGTTGGGCTTGCAGGAACACCATCTTCTCAAAGGATGGAGCCAGGGGCTGACAGTTGGGATCCAGCCTGGGGAGCTGGAGAGCACTCAGGCATCAGGGCCACATCCTGCCCCCTCACTGCACACAGTTCAGCCCCAGCAGCAGGGGGATTTTCTGCCTCTCCCTCCAGTATTATTTGGGACCCAACAGCTCAAGGCTGTGGAATTTTAGCTCCATAAATGTTTTACACAGTTGAGCTTCACAAGAACTGGAGCACTTGTCACTATTCTTGATGCCTCCAGGGCTGCACTTCCAGGATCCTTTGGGCACGAGAAACCTTCCAGACTGCTCCAAACCTTCACAGCCCACTTGCTCTTCTTGCCACAGCTGGACCAGCTCAGTGTCCCTGCAGAAAGAGAAGGCAGTGATCCTTTCTGAAACCAGAACCTCCCCACCTTTGCTTTCCCATTCCAGGTTTGGTTCCCAACACAACTGAGGCCCTTCCAGGCCTTGCCAAGTGGCAGCCAAGGAATCCAACCCAAGAACCTGCCAGGGAGCAACATCTGTGCCACAGCAACATCATTCCAGGCCTCTCCCTGCCAACCCTCTGCTTCTCCCAACAGCTCCAGTGGCAACACAACTTACCCTGAAGGCACAAAGGCTCCTTTTGGGAGCACCACAAGCCATCTGTTCTACAGCACTGGAATTCCATCTCCTGGACAAGTTGGGAGAAGTAGGAAAGAAAACCAGGCCCTTACAGGTGAACTGGGGGCACCTCTTCATCCAACAGCAGCTCCAAGAAAGGTACTGAGTGAACACCTCACCAAAGACACAGGAAAACAAGGAGCCAAACTCCTTCTGTTGTGTTAAGGACGGAGGAAGTTGGACCTGTGTCTGACCAGGACATGTGCAAACCAAATGCTGGGGACTGGAACACACACCTGGCACTCCTGCAGCTCTCACAGTCACAGTCAAGAGAAAACAGCCAATTGGACCCTCACTGCTCATTTCTGAATCCCAATCCCACACTGCTTTGGCACTTAGAGCACCACTTTTATCACCCAATTCCAGCCCATTAGAGAGCTCCATGTCCAGCAGGGACAGGGACCCCTGGGATACTCTCAGCAATGCCTGAATCCATGGCAGGGACCTTGCTTTGAGCTCCCCAGGGCCGGGCACCCCGAGGATCTCCCCGAATAATCCTTTCGGTGCGCGCTGGAGTCCTCGGGGTGCCCCAACCCGGGGGGCACCAACAGCACTGTCCCTCCAGGGGCCCAATTTGGTCCTAAACTGCAGGGGGATCTTGCCTGTGTCCCAGACTGGTCCGGGGATCTGAGGCCCTTCCCGAGAAAATCTCGGTGCCGGCGTGAAGGGCCAGAGACACCTTGGAGCCACGGGAGAGCAGGCACAGAGTCCCTCCTGGGGGCCAATTCTGCTGCCTGAAATCAGCTCTGCAAAGAAGCCTCTAAGGCTCAGCTGGTGACTTTTAGAAGCCAGGCATTCCTTGCTTACAACACCCTGCCATGATCCCAGCCCCACGGGGGTCCTGGCAATCAGCTCCCAAAGGGCACACGGAGGGGTCTCCACTGCAGCTGATATGGCAGCATTACAGGAGGGTCCATTTTCCTTCCCTGCATTCCTGGTTCACATACAGGACATTTTCCCAACAATTTTTAAAATACACACCTACCCTTATGAGGTTTCCAAGGGCCTTCCCAGGTCTTCTCTGTCTGGAGCCCTCCAAGTCCTCAGTGCCTGCCTGAGGAACCTCAACACAACTCACCTGCTTACACAGCAACTTGGTGTTGCTTGGCTGATGCCTCAGTTCCCTTCTTCCTTCACCTCCCTTGCTTGGTCCCTTTCAATCCCTGGCCTCAGCTCTGTGCAGTTTCCAGGCTCCATCCCACTGCAAAAAGGATTAGCTCTTGTTACATCTCAACACTCACATATCATTCCCACTTTTTTCTTCACACTTGGCTACCAGGCCCGTGACTCATTATTTAAAGGATAGTTTGACTCCTCAGTGACAACAACTGACAGCCCTGAATCCTAACACAGGCTGAGACACAAACACGGATGGGAACTCTGAAGGATCCACTTTGTTCTGCTCACCAATCAAAAGGAGCTTTCTGAACTCAAGAATAACAGACCCCAGGTTCTTTTTCTGCATCTTTACCTGCTATAAATGTGACCCACAAGACCTGCAAAGGCCCTTCCCACTTCCCCTGCAGGGCTGGCAGTGCCACCACTGGACACGGCCCCAGGGGCTGGGCAGGAACGGAGGGGCTGGGGCGTCCAATCCATCGGCCCAGGCGGCACCAGGAGTTCCTGCAGTTCCTGAGGGGAGAGCCTCAAGCCAACAAAGGATTAGGAAGAGCATTTGAAACTTCAATATGTACATCCCCTGGAAGATGGGGAGTTGGACAAGGCCTACTGGGGCAACAAGGACACACTCAAGGCTCTCTATTCAAAGGATCTACCAGCACTCAAAAGCTGTCACTGTCCTTCTGTCAGGGGGAACTCAGCAAACTCTCTTTGCCAAGAGCCTCCAGCAGGATTTCCAGCTTTTGGGGCTCCCTTTTAAACATTTCTCCCATCATTGTAGCTGGGACTATCACCTGCCCTACAGGGGGAACAGCCCACAAAGTTCACTTGCAGGGATGCCATTAACTCAAAGTCCCTTCTCAGGGGGGTCACTGCACACCTTGGCCTTTGTTTGCCCTCCCCACCAAAGAAGCTTCCAACAGTTCTGGCACATCTGGCACACCCAGAGCTCTCCTCAGGGAAGGCTTCAGCTGCTTACAGGCTGCCCTTGCACCATCTATTCAAAAAGTTGGCATAACAGTCTTACCACACATCCAGAGGGAGCAATCCAGAGTCCAGCCCGTCCCACCATTCCCAGGAAGGCAGTTCAGGGGCTGGCTGGGGCTCAGGGAGGAGTCACCGCGCTTCTCTTCTTCCTTCCTGCTTGCCCCATTTTCTCCTGCAAAAGCAAAGGTTTCTTGGCTTTCCTTGCTCAAGGAGAGGCAGCCAAGGCCACCTTTGCAATCTCATACTGGAAACTGCTCCAGGTTGTCATTTCAGGGGGTTCTCTCAGGTCCTGCACTAATCAATCCCCTTGGCCATTGGTTTTCTTGGCAGGTTCTGGCATTCACCTTCTACAAGCAAACCAGGAGGAGCAAATTCAGCTGTTCCTGCAACCAATCCAGTCTGGCATTCTGATTTTAAAGGATACTGGCTTGGCCTTACCAGGAGAGATCCCACATCAGGGGTACTTCCTACAGCTTCTGCCCTCTTCCACTCTCCTGCAGTTCCACTGGCCCACACCACAGGAACAACTGCAGCTGCCACTTCAGTGGGGACCTTGCTGCTGACAGGAGTTATTCCCTGCACAACAAGAGCTGCTGCTTGGACACATTCAGTTTCAGCAATTACAGTTTCATTATCCCCAGTTTTCAATTGCATTTCTGCCTCAACTTTTCCACTCCATCTCTTCCTAGCACAGGTTTGGGTGAGTTTGGCAAATAGACAAACTGAGGAATCACCCAATGTTTTCCCAGTTTAACCCCTGTCACACCAATCACCTTAACAGTGCCAGTCCTTAATTCTCCCTCTGTTGTGTTAAGGACTGAGCAAGTTGGACCTGTGTCTGACCAGGACATGTGCAAACCAAATGCTGGGCACTGGAACACACACCTGGCACTCCTGCAGCTCTCACAGTCACATTCCAGAGAAAACAGCCAATTGGACCCTCACTGCTCATTTCTTAATCCCAATCCCACACTGCTTTGGCACTTGGAGCACCACTTTTATCACCCAATTCCAGCCCATTAGAGAGCTCCATGTCTAGCAGGGACAGGGACCCCTGGGATACTCTCAGCAATGCCTGAATCCATGGCAGGGACCTTGCTTTGAGCTCCCCAGGGCCGGGCACCCCGAGGATCTCCCCGAATAATCCTTTCGGTGCGCGCTGGAGTCCTCGGGGTGCCCCAACCCGGGGGCACCAACAGCACTGTCCCTCCAGGGGCCCAATTTGGTCCTAAACTGCAGGGGGATCTTGCCTGTGTCCCAGACTGGTCCGGGGATCTGAGGCCCTTCCCGAGAAAATCTCGGTGCCGGCGTGAAGGGCCAGAGATCCCTTGGAGACACGGGAGAGCAGGCACAGAGTCCCTCCTGGGGGCCAATTCTGCTGCCTGAAATCAGCTCTCCAAAGAAGCCTCTAAGACTCAGCTGGTGACTTTTAGAAGCCAGGCATTCCTTGCTTACAACACCCTGCCATGATCCCAGCCCCACGGGGGTCCTGGCAATCCGCTCCCAAAGGGCACACGGAGGGGTCTCCACTGCAGCTGATGGGAGGGGTCAGCATTACAGGAGGGTTCATTTTCCTTCCCTGCATTCCTGTTCCACATTCAGGATATTTTCCCAACACTTATCACCACACACACCTACCCTTAGAAGGTTTCCAAGGGCCTTCCCAGGTCTTCTCTGTCTGGAGCCCTCAAAGTCCTCAGGGCCTGCCTGAGGAACCTCAACACAACTCACCTGCTTACACAGCAACTTGGTGCTGCTTGGCTGATGCCTCACTTCCCTTCTTCCTTCTTTCTTCACCTCCCTTGCTTGGTCCCTTTCAATCCCTGGGCTCAGCTCTGGGCAGGTTCCAGGCTACATCCTACTGCAAAAAGGATTAGCTCTTGTTACATCTCAACACTCACATATCATTCCCCCTTTTGTCTTGACACTGGGCCATCAGGCCAGTGTCTCCTTATTTAAAGCATAGTTTGACTCCTCAGTGACAACAACTGACAGCCCTGAATCCTAACACAGGCTGAGACACAAACACGGATGGGAACTCTGAAGGATCCACTTTGTTCTGCTCACCAATCCAAAGGAGCTTTCTGAACTCAAGAATAACAGACCCCAGGTCCTTTTTCTGCAACTTTACCTGCTATAAATGTGATCCACAAGACCTGCAAAGGCCCTTCCCACTTCCCCTGCAGGGCTGGCAGTGCCACCACTGGACACGGCCCCAGGGGCTGGGCAGGAACGGAGGGGCTGGGGCGTCCAATCCATCGGCCCAGGCGGCACCAGGAGTTCCTGCAGTTCCTGAGGGGAGAGCCTCAAGCCAACAAAGGATTAGGAACAGCATTTTAATCTGTAATATGTATATCTCCTGGAATATGGGGAGTTTGACAAGGCCTACTGGTGCAACAAGGACACACTCAAGGCTATCTATTAAAAGGATCTACCAGCACTCAAAAGCTGTCACTGTCCTTCTGTCAGGGGGAACTCAGGTAACGCTGCTTTCCAAGAGCCTCCAAGAGGATTTCCAGCTTTTGGGGCTCCCTTTTAACCATTTTCCCCATCACTGTAGCTGGGACTGTCACCTGCCCTTCAGGGGAACAGCCCACAAAGTTCACTTGCAGGGATGCCATTAACTCAAAGTCCCTTCTCAGGGGGGTCACTGCACACCTTGGCCTTTCTTTGCCCTCCCCACCAAAGATGCTTCCAACACTTCTGACACATCTGGCAGACCCAGAGCTCTCCTCAGGGAATGCTTCAGCTGCTTAAAGGCTGCCCTTGCACCATCTAGCCAAGGCAGCAAGTTCTTACAGGCTCTTGGAAAAGTTGGTATAACAGTCTTACCACACATCCAGAGGGAGCAATCCAGAGTCCAGCCCGTCCCACCATTCCCAGGAAGGCAGTTC
Source organism: Pseudopipra pipra (assembly GCF_036250125.1). Lineage (NCBI taxonomy): Eukaryota > Metazoa > Chordata > Aves > Passeriformes > Pipridae > Pseudopipra > Pseudopipra pipra. Next base: position 15,903 of record NW_026990893.1, read on the forward strand.
AGGGGCTGTCTGGGGCGCAGGGAGGAGTCACGGGGCTTCTCTTCTTCCTTCCTGCTTTCCACATTTTCTCCTGCAAAAGCAAAGGTTTCTTGGCTTTCCTTGATCAAGGAGATGCAGCAAAGGCCATCTTTGCAATCTAATCCTGGAAACTACTCCAGGTTGTCATTTCAGGGGGTTCTCTCAGGTCCTGCACTAATCAATCCCCTTGGCCATTGGTTTTCTTGGCAGGTTCTGGCACTCACCTTCTACAAGCAAACCAGGAGGAGCAAATTCAGCTGTTCCTGCAACCAATCCAGTCTGGCATTCTGATTTTAAAGGATACTGGCTTGGCCTTACCAGGAGAGATCCCACAGTAGGGGTAATACCTACAGGTTCTGCCCTCTTCCACTCTCCTGCAGTTCCACTGGCCCACACCACAGGAACAACTGCAGCTGCCACTTCAGTGGGGACCTTGCTGCTGACAGGAGTTATTCCCTGCACAACAAGAGCTGCTGCTTGGACACATTGAGTTTCAGCAATTACAGTGTCAATAGCCCCAGTTTTCAATTGCATTTCTGCCTCAACTTTTCCAGTCCAACTCTTCTTAGCACAGGTTTGGGTGAGTTTGGCAAATAGAGAAACTGAGGAATTACCCAATGTTTTCCCAGTTTGACCCCTGTCACACCAATCACCTTAACACTGCCAGTCCTTCATTCTCCTTCTCTTGTGTTAAGGACTCAGGAAGTTGGACCTGTGTCTGACCAGGACATCTGCAAACCAAATGCTGGGGACTGGAACACACACCTGGCACTCCTGCAGCTCTTACAGTCACATTCCAGAGAAAACAGCCAATTGGACCCTCACTGCTCATTTTTTTGTGCCACAGCAACATCATTCCAGGCCTCTCCCTGCCAACACTCCCCTTCTCCAAACAGCTCCAGGAGCACCACAACTTACCCTGAGGGCACAAAGTCTCCTTTTGGGAGCACCACGACCCATCTGTTCTGTAGCACTGGAATTCCATCTCCTGGACAAGCTGGGAGAAGCAGGGAAGAAAACCAGGACCTTACAGGTGAATTGGGGACTCCTCTTCATCCAACAGCAGCTCCAAGAAAGGTACTGAGTCAACACCTCACCAAAGACACAGGAAAACAAGTGCCAACACCTCGACAATCACTCCAGTTTTCAATTGATAAAGCAACACTAAAGAAAAGCTTTTCAGACATTGGGAAGAGTCCATCCCACTTTAACCAGTGTGTGGGACTCGTTCCCAGCCTCCTGAGGTTCATTTCCCACCTCACTGGGGGCTGCAGTACAGTTGGTTCTATACACACACAGGGAGCTGCTGCTCCTCGATTCCAGTCTCCTGCTGCTCCTTGCATCTCCTCCAGCTGTTTGCCCAGCTCTCCAGTGCCCATTCCTTTGCCCACTGCACTTGGTCACAGCCCCAGGGCTCCCAGGGCCACCCTGGGCTCTCCCCTGCCCTGACACTCAGGGCCCTTTCCCAGCCTGACTCCATCCAGCACTGACCCAGCTGCTGCACCTGCAATTCTCCTGCTCCTGCCCTCCCTCTGCCTGCAGAACACCCCTGCCAGCTCCTGCACCCCACCTCTTACCTCCCAGACAACGGGAGCTGCATCCTCCTGCATCCTCCAGCTGGATGCTGCTGGCTCTGGGCAGCTCCCACCCTTCAGCAGGGGATGCCAAAGGCAGCTCTGGGCACTGTCCCGAGGGCAGGGACACCCACTGTGGGTCACACCAACACTCAGCCAGCTCAGGCCTGGGCTCTTCTGCCTGCAGGGCAACAAACAAACAAGCAGGGACACTGGGACACTCCAAGGAAACAGGGACAACAAACTCAGCAGCCTGGCACACCACAGCCCCCAGACCTGCCCAGGCTCCAGCTGCTGCACAGACGTGTGGCCACACAGGACCCAAACCCACCCCCAGCACAGACAACCCTGGGCAGGTCAAGCTGCTCATTCCCAAACACAACCAAACATCCAGTGCCACTGTCTGCCAGCCCCTGCTCCCAGCAATCAATCATCTTTGCCATTTGCTTTCCCTACAGGTCCTTGCATTCACCTTCTACTATCAAACCATGAGGAGCAAACTCGCTCTTAACTGGAACCAATCCAATTTGGCTTCCTAATTTTAAGGGATACTGGGTTTGCCTTACCAGTACAGACTCTGGCTTAGGGGTAATTTCTACAGCTTCTGCCCTTGCCCATTGTTCTGCAATTCCACTGGCCCACACCACAGGAACAACTGCAGCTGCCACTTCAGTGGGGACCTTGCTGCTGACAGGAGTTATTCCCTGCACAACAAGAGCTGCTGCTTGGACACATTTACTTTCAGCAATTACAGTTTCAATAGCCCCAGTTTTCCATTTCATTTCTGTCTCAGCTTTTCCAGTCCATCCCTTCCTAGCACAGGTTTGGGTGAGTTTGGCAAATAGAGAAACTGAGGAATTACCCAATGTTTTCCCAGTTTGACCCCTGTCACACCAATCACCTTAACAGTGCCAGCCCTTCATTCTCCCTCTCTTGGGTGAAGGACTGAGCAAGTTGGACCTGTGTCTGACCAGGACATGTGCAAACCAAATGCTGGGGACTGGAACACACACCTGGCACTCCTGCAGCTCTCACAGTCACAGTCCAGAGAAAACAGCCAATTGGACCCTCACTGCTCATTTCTTAATCCCAATCCCACACTGCTTTGGCACTTGGAGCACCACTTTTATCACCCAGTGACAGCCCATTAGAGAGCTCCATGTCTAGCAGGGACAGGGACCCCTGGGATACTCTCAGCAATGCCTGAATCCATGGCAGGGACCTTGCTTTGAGCTCCCCAGGGCCGGGCACCCCGAGGATCTCCCCGAATAATCCTTTCGGTGCGCGCTGGAGTCCTCGGGGTGCCCCAACCCGGGGGCACCAACAGCACTGTCCCTCCAGGGGCCCAATTTGGTCCTAAACTGCAGGGAGATCTTGCCTGTGTCCCAGACTGGTCCGGGGATCTGAGGCCCTTCCCGAGAAAATCTCGGTGCCGGCGTGAAGGGCCAGAGATCCCTTGGAGCCACGGGAGAGCAGGCACAGAGTCCCTCCTGGGGGCCAATTCTGCTGCCTGAAATCAGCTCTTCAAAAAGGCCTTTTAAGACTCAATTTATGAGCTTTAGAAGCCAGGCATTCCTTGCTTACAACACCCTGCCATGATCCCAGCCCCACGGGGGTCCTGGCAATCCGCTCCCAAAGGGCACACGGAGGGGTCTCCACTGCAGCTGATGGGAGGGGTCAGCATTACAGGAGGGTTCATTTTCCTTCCCTGCATTCCTGGTCCACATTCAGGACATTTCCCAACACTTATCACCATACACACCTACCCTTATAAGGCTTCACCATGGCCTTCCCAGGTCTTCTCTGTCTGGAGCCCTCAAAGTCCTCAGTGCCTGCCTCAGGAACCTCAACACAACTCACCTGCTTACACAGCAACTTGGTGCTGCTTGGCTGATGCCTCAGTTCCTTCTTCCTTCACCTCCCTTGCTTGGTCCCTTTCAATCCATTGGCTCAGCTCTGGGCAGTTTCCAGGCTCCATCCCACTGCAAAAAGGATTAGCCCTTGTTACATCTCAACACTCAGATATCATTCCACATTTTTTCCTGACACTTGGCCATCAGGCCAGTGTCTCCTTATTTAAAACATAGTTTGACTCCTCAGTGACAACAACTGACAGCCCTGAATCCTAACACAGGCTGAGACACAAACACGGATGGGAACTCTGAAGGATCCACTTTGTTCTGCTCACCAATCAAAAGGAGCTTTCTGAACTCAGGAAGAAGAGACCCCAGGTCCCTTTCTTGCCACTTTAACTGCTATAAATGTGATCCACAAGACCTGCAAAGGCCCTTCCCACTTCCCCTGCAGGGCTGGCAGTGCCACCACTGGACACGGCCCCAGGGGCTGGGCAGGAACGGAGGGGCTGGGGCGTCCAATCCATCGGCCCAGGCGGCACCAGGAGTTCCTGCAGTTCCTGAGGGGAGAGCCTCAAGCCAACAAAGGATTAGGAACAGCATTTGAAACTTTAGTATATCTATCTCCTGAAATATGGAGAGTTTGACAAGTCCTACTGGTGCAACAAGGACACACTCAAGGCTGTCTATTCAAAGGATCTACCAGCACTCAAAAGCTGTCACTGTCCTTCTGTCAGGGGGAACTCAGCAAACTCTGTTTGCCAAGAGCCTCCAGGAGGATTTCCAGCCTTTGGGGCTCCCTTTTAACTATTTTTCCCATCACTGTAACTGGGACTATCACCTGCCCTACAGGGGGAACAGCCCACCAAGTTCACTTGCAGGGATGCCATTAACTCAAAGTCCCTTCTCAGGGGGGTCACTGCACACCTTGGCCTTTCTTTGCCCTCCCCACCAAAGATGCTTCCAACAGTTCTGACACATCTGGCACACCCAGAGCTCTCCTCAGGGAATGCTTCAGCTGCTTAAAGGCTGCCCTTGCACCATCTAGCCAAGGCAGCAAATTCTTACAGGCTGTTGGAAAAGTTGCCATAACAGTCTTACCACACATCCAGAGGGAGCAATCCAGAGTCCAGCCCGTCCCACCATTCCCAGGAAGGCAGTTCAGGGGCTGGCTGGGGCTCAGGGAGGAGTCATGGGGCTTCTCTTCTTCCTTCCTGCTTTCCACATTTTCTCCTGCAAAAGCAAAGGTTTCTTGGCTTTCCTTGATCAAGGAGATGCAGCAAAGGCCACCTTTGCAATCTAATCCTGGAAACTACTCCAGGCTGTCATTTCAGGGGGTTCTCTCAGGTCCTGCACTAATCAATCCCCTTGGCCACTGGTTTTCTTGGCAGGTTCTGGCATTCACCTTCTACAAGCAAACCAGGAGGAGCAAATTCAGCTGTTCCTGCAACCAATCCAAGCTGGCATTCTGATTTGAAAGGATACTGGCTTGGCCTTACCAGGAGAGATCCCACATCAGGGGTAATTCCTACAGGTTCTGCCCTCTTCCACTCTCCTGCAGTTCCACTGGCCCACACCACAGGAACAACTGCAGCTGCCACTTCAGTCGGGGCCTTGATGCTGACAGGAGTTATTCCCTGCACAACAAGAGCTGCTCCTTGAACACATTTAGTTCCAGCAATTACATTGTCAATAGCCCCAGTTTTCAATTGCATTTCTACCTCAAGATTTTGACTCAATCTCTTCCTAGCAGAGGTTTGGGCAAGTTTGGCAAATAGAGAAACTGAGGAATTACCCAATGTTTTCCCAGTCACACCAATCACCTTAACAGTGCCAGTCCTTCTTTCTCTCTCTATTGTGCTAAGGACTCAGGAAGTTGGACCTGTGTCTGACCAGGACATGTGCAAACCAAATGCTGGGGACTGGAACACACACCTGGCACTCCTGCAGCTCTCACAGTCACATTCCAGAGAAAACAGCCAATTGGACCCTCACTGCTCATTTCTTAATCCCAATCCCACACTTCTTTGGCACTTGGAGCAACACTTTTAGAACCCAATTACAGCCCATTAGAGAGCTCCATGTCTAGCAGGGACAGGGACCCCTGGGATACTCTCAGCAATGCCTGAATCCATGGCAGGGACCTTGCTTTGAGCTCCCCAGGGCCGGGCACCCCGAGGATCTCCCCGAATAATCCTTTCGGTGCGCGCTGGAGTCCTCGGGGTGCCCCAACCAGGGGGGCACCAACAGCACTGTCCCTCCAGGGGGCCAATTTGGTCCTAAACTGCAGGGGGATCTTGCCTGTGTCCCAGACTGGTCCGGGGATCTGAGGCCCTTCCCGAGAAAATCTCGGTGCCGGCGTGAAGGGCCAGAGATCCCTTGGAGCCACGGGAGAGCAGGCACAGAGTCCTCCTGGGGGCCAATTCTGCTGCCTGAAATCAGCTCTTCAAAGAAGCCTCCAAGACTCAATTTATGAGCTTTACAAGCCAGGCATTCCTTGCTTACAACACCCTGCCATGATCCCAGCCCCACGGGGGTCCTGGCAATCAGCTCCCAAAGGGCACACGGAGGGGTCTCCACTGCAGCTGATGGGAGGGGTCAGCATTACAGGAGGGATCATTTTCCTTCCCTGCATTCCTGTTCCACATTCAGGACATTCCCAACACCTCTTCCCATATACACAAACCTTTATAAGGTCTCTGAGGGGCTCCATCAGGAGTCTCTGGTGGTCACCTGTGCCTGCAGCCCCCAAAGTTCTCAGTGACCACCTTAGCAACTTCAACACAACTCACCTGGTTGTGGAGGAATTTGGTGCTGCTTGGCTGCTGCCTCAGTTCCCTTCTTCTTTCTTTCTTTACTTTGCTTGCTCAGTCCCTTTAAGTTCCTTGGCTCAGCTCCATGCAGTTTCTAGGGAACATCCCACTGCAGAAACTGCCAGTTCTTGGTACATCTCCAAACTCAGACATCAGGGAGCGAGGCAGAAATCAAGTAATTCAGGGCACTATCTCCAAATATTGGGACAAAACTACCATAACATTCCATGGCCTCCCTTGGTAAATAAACACCAAACAGCTCAGACACAAACAATAACCTGCACACTACAACAATCTGGCACTGCTGGTTCAACCCGGCCAAGAAGGCCAATGGGATCTTGTCCTGTATCAAAAATAGTGTGGCCAGCAGGAGCAGGGAAGTGATCCTTCCCCTGTACTCTGCGTTGGTGAGGCCACACCTTGAGTATTGTGTTCAGCTCTGGGCCCCTCAGCTCAGGAAGGACATTGAGGTGCTGGAGCGGGTCCAGAGAAGAGCAACAAGGCTGGTGAAGGGACTGGAGCACAAGTCCTATGGGGAGAGGCTGAGGGAGCTGGGGTTGTTTAGCCTGGAGAAGAGGAGGCTCAGAGGTGACCTCATCACCATCTATAACTACCTGAAGGGAAGTTCTAGCCAGGTGGGGGTTGGTCTCTTCTCTCAGGCACTCAGCAACAGGACAAGGGGGCTTAAGCTCCACCAGGGGAAATTTAAGTTGGATATCAGGAGAAAATTCTTCACAGAGAGAGTAATCAGGCAATGGAATGGGCTGCCCAGAGAGATGGTGGATTCACCATCCCTGGAGATTTTTAAACGTAGATTGGACGTGGCATTGAGTGCCATGATCTAGTAAATGGACTGGATTTGGACCAAGGGTTGGACTCGATAACCTCGGAGGTTTTTCCAACCCAATCAATTCTATGATTCTATGATGCTAAGTTAGTTGGGAAATTACACAAGGTCAACTTTCTTCCAAGTTCCAGTTATGATACAAAAAGCAGGGAGATGACAGACTGCCCCATACAGTTCAGCTCTGAGGAGGGAAGGAAACCAAAGCCATCCCCAGGGCTGCAATAGCTCAGGCTCACAGAAAGGCCCAGGGGCTTCAGGTTTCCGAGGGATTTCACTGAGGGGCTTCCCAGGTCTTCTCTGTCTGGAGCCCTCAAAGTCCTCAGTGCCTGCCTGAGGAACCTCAACACAACTCACCTGCTTACACAGCAACTTGGTGCTGCTTGGCTGATGCCTCAGTTCCCTTCTTCCTTCTTTCTTCACCTCCCTTGCTTGGTCCCTTTCAATCCATTGGCTCAGCTCTGTGCAGTTTCCAGGCTCCATCCCACTGCAAAAAGGATTAGCCCTTGTTACATCTCAACACTCAGATAGCATTCCACCTTTTTTCTTCAGACTTGGCCATCAGGCCAGGGTCTCCTTATTTAAAGGATAGTTTGACTCCTCAGTGACAACAACTGACAGCCCTGAATCCTAACACAGGCTGAGACACAAACACAGATGGGAACTCTGAAGGATCCACTTTGTTCTGCTCACCAATCAAAAGGAGCTTTCTGAACTCAAGAATAACATACCCCAGGTCCTTTTTCTGCAACTTTACCTGCTATAAATGTGATCCACAAGACCTGCAAAGGCCCTTCCCACTTCCCCTGCAGGGCTGGCAGTGCCACCACTGGACACGGCCCCAGGGGCTGGGCAGGAACGGAGGGGCTGGGGCGTCCAATCCATCGGCCCAGGCGGCACCAGGAGTTCCTGCAGTTCCTGAGGGGAGAGCCTCAAGACAACAAAGGATTAGGAACAGCATTTGAAACTTTAATAGGTATATCCCCTGGAATATGGGGAGGTGGACAAGGCCTACTGGGGCAACAAGGACACACTCAAGGCTGTCTATTCAAAGGATCTACCAGCACTCAAAAGCTGTCACTGTCCTTCTGTCAGGGGGAACTCAGCAAACTCTCTTTGCCAAGAGCCTCCAGCAGGATTTCCAGCTTTTGGGGCTCCCTTTTAACTATTTTCCCCATCACTCTAGCTGGGACTATCACCTGCCCTACAGGGGAACAGCCCACAGAGTTCACTTGCAGGGATGCCATTAACTCAAAGTCCCTTCTCAGGGGGGTCACTGCACACCTTGGCCTTGGTTTGCCCTCCCCACCAAAGATGATTCCAACACTTCTGACACATCTGGCACACCCAGAGCTCTCCTCAGGGAAGGCTTCAGCTGCTTAAAGGCTGCCCTTGCACCATCTATTCAAGAAGCTGCCATAACAGTCTTACCACACATCCAGAGGGAGCAATCCAGAGTCCAGCCCATCCCACCATTCCCAGGAAGGCAGTTCATGGGCTGTCTGGGGCTCAGGGAGGAGTCACGGGGCTTCTTTTCTTCCTTCCTGCTTTCCCCATTTTCTCCTGCAAAAGCAAAGGTTTCTTGGCTTTCCTTGCTCAAGGAGATGCAGCAAAGGCCATCTTTTCAACCTAAGACTGGAAACTACTCCAGGTTGTCATTTCAGGGGGTTCTCTCAGGTCCTGCACTAATCAATCCCCTTGGCCATTGGTTTTCTTGGCAGGTTCTGGCATTCACCTTCTACAAGCAAACCAGGAGGAGCAAATTCAGCTGTTCCTGCAACCAATCCAGTCTGGCATTCTGATTTTAAAGGATACTGGCTTGGCCTTACCAGGAGAGATCCCACATCAGGGGTAATACCTACAGGTTCTGCCCTCTTCCACTCTCCTGCAGTTCCACTGGCCCACACCACAGGAACAACTGCAGCTGCCACTTCAGTGGGGACCTTGCTGCTGACAGGAGTTATTCCCTGCACAAGAGCTGCTGCTTGGACACATTGAGTTTCAGCAATTACAGTGTCAACAGCCCCAGTTTTCAATTCCATTTCTGCCTCAACTTTTCCACTCAATCTCTTCCTAGTAGTGGTGTGAGTCTGTTTGGCAAATAGAGAAACTGAGGAATCACCCAATGTTTTCCCAGTTTAACCCCTGTCACACCAATCACCTTAACAGTGCCAGTCCTTAATTCACCTTCTCTTGTGTTAAGGACTGAGGAAGTTGGACCTGTGTCTGACCAGGACATGTGCAAACCAAATGCTGGGCACTGGAACACACACCTGGCACTCCTGCAGCTCTCACAGTCACATTCCAGAGAAAACAGCCAATTGGACCCTCACTGCTCATTTCTTAATCCCAATCCCACACTGCTTTGGCACTTGCAGCACCACTTTTATCACCCAATTCCAGCCCATTAGAGAGCTCCATGTCTAGCAGGGACAGGGACCCCTGGGATACTCTCAGCAATGCCTGAATCCATGGCAGGGACCTTGCTTTGAGCTCCCCAGGGCCGGGCACCCCGAGGATCTCCCCGAATAATCCTTTCGGTGCGCGCTGGAGTCCTCGGGGTGCCCCAACCCGGGGGCACCAACAGCACTGTCCCTACAGGGGGCCAATTTGGTCCTAAACTGCAGGGGGATCTTGCCTGTGTCCCAGACTGGTCCGGGGATCTGAGGCCCTTCCCGAGAAAAATCTCGGTGCCGGCGTGAAGGGCCAGAGATCCCTTGGAGCCACGGGAGAGCAGGCACAGAGTCCCTCCTGGGGGCCAATTCTGCTGCCTGAAATCAGCTCTTCAAAGAAACCTCTCAGACTCAGCTGGTGACTTTTAGAAGCCAGGCATTCCTACACACTGTAAGATATTTTAAGAGCTTACTGAGTGAAAAAGCATAAAGGTTTTATCAAGGACATCTGTCATCCAACAGACAGCTCCTTTCCCTTTTCAGAACAAAATTACTTCCATGGAATCATTTCATAGGAAGTGCCCAGGAACCCCAGACTGTGCTTTCCAGAACAGAAAATAAGCAGAAGGAAGGAGCTTTGCACAAGTGTAACAGGCTCCAGAACAGACCTGACTTTAGTTGTACTCTTTATTTTCAAATACAGCAAACAAAAGCTCCAACAGGAGAGCTGGCACATGACCCATGGTACCCACAAAGTGCATCTCATGAGGGCTGTAGGAAAATCACAGCTGTACAAGTCCCTTGTGCCTGCAGATGCCTGGGGATCCTCTCCATCCACCTCGTGCTCTCCCAGCAGGACAAAGGGTGACCTCAGGGACACGGTGGTACTCGACATCCTGCTGAGAGAGCAAGGAAACCTTTAGCATAAAGCTGAGTTGGAATCTAAAGCTTCCTTTGCTGGAGCTTTGTGCAACCAAGAAGGGGAAAATCTGCACCTCCTTTGGTACAGGTGTCAACAGAGACCAACAGAGCTTTTGCCTTTTTCAAACAGCTCTGCCCTTTTTGGCTCCCTGGCAGCTCCAATGGCACCAGAACCCCCTTCCTGCACACCCACGGGTGTCACACACAGGCACCCACACACCTTTGCTCCAGCCCACACGGGGCCAACATTTCCTCACCCTGCACATCCCAAGGTAAGTATTCTTGCTAGAAAGCACAGCAACCCCACTGTCCTTGCAAACTGCCTCCCTGCAAAAAAGGACCGGTTTTCCTGGACATTTCTCCAGCACTCAAGGTCTTTTCAAACTGCTGTCGTGCCACCAAACCTGCTCAGGGTCCCTCCCAGCTTCTCCCTGTCCTTGCATTGAAAGGCATGGGCATATTCTATCTTCCAACAGCAAACCCAGCTCCTCCCTGGCAGTACAAGCCCCGCTCTTACCTGGACAGACTCCCGGGCTCGGCACAGCTGTGGCTCATGGAGCAGCTTCCCAAGGCCCTTCTCTCTCCCCGCAGGAAGCACAACTCGCCTCCGCCCCAGGGGAAACCACGAGCCAGGCTGCAAACGGACACAGAACGAGTAAAAAGCATTAACGCAGCACAAAAAAAACCAAATTAAAGCAGTCTTTGCGTCATAACTCTGCACGAGGAAAGCGTTAGGAATTCCAAAGCAAAACTTGAGACACCTAGAGAGCAACAGCCCCGCAGCCCTGCCACGGCTCCCCCCGAGGTCACCCGGCAGGTAACGGGCTCACCCGGCCCCCGCTGCCCAGCACAACGCGCCCCTAAACGCCCCCCGGCTCCCCCGGTCCATAACCCAGCGGCCAAGGCGCTCTCCCCTCCGCAGCCCGGGCAGCAGCGGGGCCACACCCTCAGCCCTCACACACAACCGACCGCACCCGCCCCGCCGGCCCTTTATACCGCGGGCCGGCAGCGCTGCCCAATCAGCATCGAGCGCCGCCGCCCAATCCCAGCCCGCCCGGCCCTGCGGCCCCGCCCCGCCCGCTCAGCCCGGCCCCGCCCCTCGGCGCGGCCCCGCCCCCGTTCCCTCAGCGCGGCCCCGCCCCGCCAACAACCCGCAAAAGGAAAATGGTGTTTCCTGCTGGAAAAGGATTGTCTGGGAACATAAATTTTGGACCGGTGATGCAGCTATTGAAGGAGGGCAATAGTTTAGAGAAACTGAGCAGTACTTTTGTTACACGCACTAATCAAAACCAATAAACACCAAAATGGACTTTATTGAGCTGCAACACAGGGATGGTCTCAGGAGGCAAAGGCGAGAGGGGCACACAGGAGCACCAAAGCTGCACCTGGGGTTGGCTTGGAGGAACACAATCTTACCGAGTTATGAGCCAGGGGATGGCATTTGGGAACAGCCCCTGCTGACTGGAAAGGATTCAGGCCCCAGGCTCAGTCTGCAGCTGGCAGTCCATCTCGGCCATCACCAACCAGCTCAGCCACTCCCTCTGAAATGCCACCTTTCTCCCCTCTACATCACCCCCCCCTTTCCTTCATAAAACAGTGGTCGTGTCCCCTCTAAATTACCCCAGTTTTCAGCTAAAAGGGTCACTTCTGTCCCCTCTATGGAACTCCAGGTTTTCTGTCCAAAATTCTGCCTCGGTCATCTCTGAGTTCCCAGCCTTTCTCTCAGAAAGGCTCCTTTTTCCTCACTAAGCTACACCCGGATTCACCCCACAAAAAAGGTGAATTTGTTTCATCCAAATTACCTCAGCAATTCTATGGAAAATGTCACCTCTGCTCCCCCTCCCAATTTGCCTCTTCTTTTCCCTCTTCTGCCCCCTGCACAGGAACTCAGGTTTGACCCCCAAACCTCCCCTGCCCAGCTCAGGTTTTACCCCAGAATTGTCCCTTCCTGTCCCACTGGGAGAACCTCGATTTCCCCTGCAGAATGTCCCTCACTAATTGCCTCGGTTTTACCTCAAAATGTTCATTTTACCCCCCCGGGAGAGACGGGAGACCACAAGTCCCGGGTGCCCCGGGAACCCCCCCGGCCCCAGCCCGGCCCGGCCGCTCCTTCCCCGCTCGGTGCCACCGCCCTGGCGTGACAGGGAGGGGACAGGAACAACCCCCGACACACCGAGCTGCCCCTGCTGCTGCACAGCGAGTGCCTGCCTCACATTTTCCAGCCCTTCTGTGTTTAACGTATTCGTACAAAAGTTTTATTTTCATTTTCAAACCCTGTGGATCCACGTTTGGAATTTCTCATATCTCAAAATCCTGTATATATTATAACAGGTATGGGGTTTTATTTTGAAATCAGTTTTCATATGAATTGATATTATTCGTCAATGTATTTTAAAATAACAAACTTTAAAGGCTTTAGTATTTTACAGAGACACACAAATTTTTAGGCATTTTTGGGCTGTCCCCTCCCTTTTTGGAGGAACCCACATGACCCCCTTGATTCCCGACTCATTTTCTCCGCCACAACACCACCCTCCTAGTGACACCGGAGTGCCCCAAATGACATTATCAGAGATGATGACACAGAGCCCCCCCACCCTGCACACGTGTCCCCAGGGATGGGACGTGGCCGGGACATCCTCACTGCGACATCCCCGGGGTGCCGGTGCCGACATCATCATAGTCCATGTGCCCCGGGGGCTGTCCCGGGGGGTCCCTTGTGGCTCCAGGGGGACTTGGGAGGGGGGCAGCTCCCACCTTGGGGACAGCAAAGGCAGGTGCCTGAGGGGGACAGTTCCGTGTCCCCCCTCCAGACCCCACCTGGGGTGTTTCTGTGTTTCTGCTGCCCCCGTGGATCTGCTGATGGATCCCAGCTCGGCACCGCAGCCAAACCCCCCGTGGAGTGGCTCTCCAGGAGGGACAGGGCAGCTGTGGTCCCTCTTACCTGTGGGTGGGACACAGATCCAGCCCCTCTGTGCCACCCCCTCGGAGATGTCCCCAGTGCTGGGAGTGGGGGACTCCTCTGGCACGGCCGTGGCATCATCATAGCCATCCAGGGTTCCAGCTGTGGCATCGTCGTAGCCATCCAGGGTTCCAGCTGTGGCATCGTCGTAGCCATCCGAGGTACCAGCCATGGCATCATCGTAGCCGTCTGGGGTTCCATGCCCAGGCAGGGCAGGGGGGGCTGGGACTGGCACAGGGGTACAAGGCACTGACCCGGTGGCCATGGCAGGGACTGGCTGTGCCATCCCCCTATGGCTGTGCCATCCCACTCTCGCTGTGCCACCAGGGATGTGTTGGTGGCCTTGGTCCCTCAGGGAAAGGCGATGCTTCTCTGCCCACTAACGAGGGGGGACGTGTCCCCTCAGCTCCCCAGCCCTGCCGTGTCCCCTGTCCCCAGCGCTCCCCGCTGGGTTCCTGCCCTGTGCCCCTACCTGGGGCTGCCCCGCTGTCACTCCCCTCCACGCTGTCCCCGGTGTAATACAGCAGCTTCTTCACTGAGCCCTCCCGCGGGGAACCTGCAGGGGGAAAACAGAGTGTTGGGGGTGGCCAGAGGTGGCACCGCGGGTGACACAACCTCAGCCACGGAGCAGGGCTGTGATGGGACCCAGGGACCCCCCACACCACGAGGAGGAGCCAGTGCTGTGCCACCAGGACCCGCTGCCGCGGTGGGACTGTGGGGCAGAGCCCCCCTGTCCGGGCAGAGCTGGGGCACGGGGGCTCCAATCTGTGCCCAGCAAGACCTCGAGGCAAAGGGCTTCCCTGAAATTCAGTTGATTGAGGCTGGTTTTGGACACACATCCCAAGGGAAGGGGCTTCCACTGCGGGATCCCAACCTCTGCTCCAGCTGTGTCTCCAGCTGTTTGTTCCCGGGCCCTGCTGTGAGTTATGGCACAGAGGGAGAGGGGCTTTTATTGCTTAGGAATGTCCTTGTGCCCTGGGGCAGCTGAATTTAACGAGGCACAGGGCTGAGCGTCAAAGGAGAAAAAGGGAAAGGGGAAAGAGAGAACAGAAAAAGAGGGAAAATGGGAAAAAGAAAGTAAAATAGGAAAAGAGAAAAGAAAAAGGGAGAAAAAGAGAAATGGGAAAAAAATGGAAAAGTGGAAAAGAGAAAAGGAAAAGGGAAAAATGAGAGAAAAGGAAAAATGAGATAAAAGAAAAAGGGGAAAAGGAGAGGGAAAGGGGAAAAATAGAAAAAATAGAAAGGAAAAAGGGGAAAGAAAAGAAAAAGGGGAGGAAAGAAAAAGGGAGAGAAAAGAGAAAATAAAAACAGAGGAAAAAAAAGAAGAAAAGAGAGAAAAAAAAGAAAAGAAAAAGGGGCAAGAAAAACAGAAGAAAAGAAAATGGGGAAAAAAGAAAAAGAAAAATGGTAAAAATAAATGAAAAGGAGGGGGGAGAAAATAAAAGGGCATAAACTGAAAAGAAAAGGAAATTGGAAAGAAAGGCCGCGCTGCCCCACGGCTGATCTGCACGAACCCGTTCCCATCCCATTCCCACCCCATTCCCATCCCATCCCATCCCATCCCATCCCGTCCCTTCCCGTCCCGGTCCCGGAGCCGTTTCCCGCGCGCGCTCCCGAGCGGGGCGGGGCCTCTGCGCGCGCAGGCGGGCGGGTCACGTGACGGGGCGGGAGCGTCCGAACGGCCGGGACGGGACCGGGATCGGGATCGGGATCGGCACCGGGATCGGGATCGGGATCGGGATCGGGATCGGGATCGGCACCGGGATCGGGACCGGGATCGGGATCGGGATCGGGATCGGCACCGGGATCGGGATCGGCACCGGGATCGGCACCGGGATCGGCACCGGGGTGAGACGGGCGGGGCCCGCCGGGCGGTCGCGGGGCTCCCCCGGGGCCTCCCCGGTGCCGGGAGCGGCCGGTCCAGCGCCGGCCCAGGGCGGGCTGAGGGGAGCGGGGCGGGAGCGGAGGGGCCGTGAGGGGATCGAACAAAGGGCCGGGACCGGCTCGGCGGGGGGACACGGCGGGGACACCGGGGAGCCACAGACCGCGGGCTGGCACCGGGCAGGGGCCGCTGGCTCCGGGGGCGGCGGGAACCGTGGAGTCCCGGAAGGGTCGGGTGGGAAGGGACCTTAAAGCTCATCCAGTCCCACCCCTGCCGTGGGCAGGGACACCTTCCACCAGCCCGGGTGGCTCCAAGCCCCGTCCAGCCTGGCCTTGGACACTTCCAGGGATCCGGGGGCAGCCACAGCTTCTCTGGGCAACCTGTGCCAGGGCCTCACCACCCTCACAGCCGGGAATTCCTTCCCGTTATCCAGTGTAAGTTTCCCTCTGCCAGTTGGAATTCATCCATCATCGGATCCCTGTGTGCCTTGTGAACATTCCCAGAGGACCCACACCCTTTGTGTTCTCCTGGGTTCCACCACGCACGTGGAGCAGTAAAATCCATGTGGCCGCAGTTCTGAACTTGGTGAATTTGAACTAAAGTTGGTGGGTTTGCCCAGTAAGAAAAGTGGTGATTTATAAAACCAAGCAGAGTGGTATTCCACACTAGGGACTTGGGATTGGTGATGATCCCAGTCCCTAATCTTTCTGTTCATTTTCTTTTGGATGCTGCAACCTGCTGAGCTGGGGGAATGTTCATTTACATTTCAGTTTAATTTTCTGTATTTCATTAATTCTCCTTGGAAATCTGCTTTTAATAAAAAGGACCACGAGGATGTTGATGACATCACAGGTTCCTAGGATTCAGGCAGGTGTTCATGCAGACCAAGGATTTTTTTGGATGGAAGCAGCTGCACCAATCTCCAAGGAATCTCAGTCTGGGTTTTTCTTTTCTCCTAATTGTCCTTGGTCTGGAGGTGCAGTGCAGCCGTGCCCTGTATATCTCTTTTAAGAGTTTTTGAGGCTAAAAAGGTTCCTTTGTATTCCGTATTCTGCAGTATTTATATATATCTTGATTAAAGAGGATAATATAATATTGATTTGGTTTTAATTAGTTCATTTGAGTTGGTTAATTAAATCAAATCATTGATAAGGGAGCGTGCTGAGCTCAAGCTCTGGCTGCAGGGGGCTGCACGCTGGGGTCACACTGAGGGGGGAGAGGAGAGCCAGGGTACAGGGGCCAGAAGGGGATATTTCTGAGGGCAAAGCTGAGGTAATGTTTATGGAAGGGAATGGCCATTCTCGGGGTAAAAAAGAGAAGAAGAAAAATGTTGGGGGTGAAACTTGATGTCATTTAGGGTAGAGAATGACCATTTAGAGGTAAACTGAGGCAGCCAGTAGTGGACAAGTAGGGAAAATTTTTTTGGGTAAAATCAGAAGTAATCTGAAGCAGAGAGCATGTACATCATGAGGTAAACTGAGGTGATCAGTAGTGGACAGGTGAGGAAATTTTGGGGGAAAAAAATTGAGGTAATGTCCAGGGTAGAGAGTGAATATTTAGAGGTAAAAATGAGGCAATCAGTAGTGAACAGGTAGGGAAAATTTAGGGGGTAAAATGTGGGGCAATGTGTAGGAGAGAATGAACATTTTGGGATAAATTGAGGCAGTCAGTAGTGGACAGGCAGGGAAAATTTTGGGGGGTAAAACCTAAGGTAATCTGTATTGGCAGAGAATGAACACTTGAGGGAAAAATGAGGTAATCAGTAGTGGACAGGCAGAGAAAATTTTGGGGTAAAACTTGAAGTGCTCCATAAAAGTTCAATGAATATTTTGGAGGGAAGATCCAAGGCAATCTCTAGAGGGCAGAACAAACCTTTTTGGGATAAGATAGAGTTAATGAGGGGGGGTTTTTTGGTCATAAAATGTCCCTCAAGGAAAGGTGGTGGGAGCCAGTCAGGACAACTGGCTGAGCCCCAGGGGAGGGACAGGCCCTGCTGGGGGGACACGAGCAGGGGGGAACCCCCAGGGCACAGAGGGGGCACGGGAAGCCCTCGAGGTTCGCCTGCTCATGGCTTTGGGGTGTCCTCTGCTTTTCTGGAAGAAGTTCTGGGGCACTGCGAGGGCAAGCAACACACAGGGAAGTGTGTTCTGGGTTTTTACTCTTTGCCACCTCGTGCTGTAAAAGCGTCTTGCCCCGGGATTCATTTCTCCTCCCAGGGAGGTTTGGAGGTGCAGTGGTGCCCGCAGCTCCTTTGTGCCACGGCACCAGCGAGGCCGAGCCCTGGCCCTGGTTTGCCAGCCATGGGCAGGGGGCTCTGTGCCAGCCGGGGGAGCAGCGGGGCCCCCGTGGCAGAGAGGGCAGGGGGGCTGTGGAGCTGCCCCGGGGGGAGCGGGGGGGCCTTTCCTGGGCCGCCTCCAGCCCCCCTCGATCCCCGGGGCTGCGCTGCCGCCCCCGCCCACCGGGGGCCGCTGCCGTCGGGCCGTGAGGGAGCGGGAACGGGGAAGGGGGAAAGTCCCCCCGGCTCGGGCCGCAGGGAGCGGGAATGGGGAATGGGGAACGGGGAATGGGGAACGGGGAACGTCCCCTCGGCTCCCGGGGGCTCCGCGCACGGGGCGTGGTCACGGGCCGGGGCCATGGGCGGGGGGTCCGCATCTTTCTCCTGCGCCTTCCCCCCCACCCCGGGCCCCATTCCAGCGCTTGTGAGGGACACGGTGCCGTGTCCTTGGAAGGGAGGGTTGGGAGGCGCTGACGGTGTCCCCGGGAACCACTGCCGGGGTCCCCGCCCGCCGCGGGGAGACCGGAGCTGTGCCGTCCCCTGCTGCCGGCCCGGCCGGGTCTCCGTGCGGGCGGGAGGGCCGGGCAGCTGCGGCAGGTCCGTGCGACACCATGGGGACACCCCAGGGCTCTCCAGGGTTGGGAGCAGCCCCACAAGCCGCGGCGGGGTGACACGGGGGCGCTGGCAGGTGGCAGGTGCCCGGTCCCACGCGGGGCTGGCGGCCCTTGGCGGTGCCTGCGCCGCTGCAGGTGTGACCCCGCCGGGAACACGCTGTTCCCCGGCACTGGCACTGCAGCAGCGGCTCAGCCCCGTCCTCACCCTCAGGCACAAGCGAGACCCCGAGGGAGCTGCTGCTCCCCCCTCCCGCACGCCTTGTTTGCGGTGGTGCTCGGTGCCGGCTCACCCAGGCGGGTGCCCCACCGAGTGGGTTCTGTGCCCCCCCGTGCCTTGCCCGTGCCCAGGTGCCGGCGCGCAGAGCGGCGGCGTTATCGGTGCCGGCGCAGGTGGCAGGAGCCGCGTGCGGTCGGTGCCTCGGCCGCGTCCCCGGCGGGCGGTGACCGCCTCCTTCCTGCCCCGGCGGCGAGGCGAGCGCGGGGGCACAGCTGCGGCAGCCCCGCCATGTGCCACCGCCCGCGCGAGGCCCCGGGACCCGCCGCCCCCGCGGGGAGCCGGGGGCTGCTCCCACCGCCCGGGGAGGGGGCACCCGGGGAGGGGGCCCCGGGGCTCTGCCTCCAGCCGCTCCTCGGGGCGGTCCCGTGGAGGCTCCGGCGGGATTGGGGCTGAATCCTGTCAGCGCGGGGATGGCTCTTGCCGGGCTCCAGCGGCAGAGTTGGACCCACGGGGGGAAACAGGAGGGGCCCCCCCGGCCCAGGTGCTGGGGGGGGCGGCTCCCCCCGGGGACATCCGTGTGCCGGCCCACTGTGGCGAGGTGTGTGACGCCAGAAGCGGAGCCGAGCCTCATATTTGGGCACGAAGCAGGTTATTGGAGGCCGTGGCCCTGCAGCTGGGCGATCCCCCGGCTGATAAAGGCTCCCCTGGTGCTGCTGCCTGCACCGGCTCCGGCGCTGCCGCTCCATCATCCCCTGCCTGCG
>NW_026990894.1:0-34985 GCF_036250125.1 Pseudopipra pipra
TGCTCCCAGTACCTTGTCCCAGTGCAAACTGGGCGGGGGGTTCCCCCCCCGGGCCACACAAACCAGTTTGAGCGTCTGCCCCGCCCGGACCTGCGGGGACTCCAGGCCTTCGATACTGGGAGCACTGGGAGGGACTGGGAGGGCACCAGGGGTTAACTGGGAGGGACTGGGAGGGACTGGGAGGGGACTGGGAGGGGATTGGGAGGGACTGGGAGGGACTGGGAGGGGATTGGGAGGGACTGGGAGGGACTGGGAGGGGACTGGGAGGGACTGGGAGGAGACTGGGAGGGGACTGGGAGGGACTGGGAGGGACTGGGAGGGACTGGGAGGGGACTGGGAGGGACTGGGAGGGGACTGGGAGGGACTGGGGGGGACTGGGAGGGACTGGGAGGGGATTGGGAGGGACAGGGAGGGGATTGGGAGAGACTGGGAGGGACTGGGAGGGGATTGGGGAGGGAGGGGATTGGGAGGGACTGGGAGGGACTGGGAGGGACTGGGAGGGACTGGGAGGGGATTGGGAGGGGATTGGGAGGGACTGGGAGGGGATTGGGAGGGACTGGGATGGACTGGGAGGAACTGGGAGGGAACTGGGATGAACTGGGAGGGACAGGGAGGGGATTGGGAGGGACTGGGAGGGACTGGGGTGATTTTGGGCTGATTTTGAGGGATTTTGGGGCTATTTTGGGTCATTTTGGGGTGATTTTGGTCAATTTTGGGGTGTTTTGGGGCAATTTTGGGGGATTTTGGGAGGGTTTGGGGGTATTTTGGGGCGATTTGGGGGGATTTTGGGGGATTTTGGGGGATTTTCTGCTGATTTGGGGGTATTTTTGGGGTATTTTGGGGTGATTTTAGAGGATTTTGGGGTGATTTGGGGTAATTTTGGGGTGATTTGGGGGGATTTTGGGGTGATTTTGGGGTGTTTTGGGTGATTTTGGTCAATTTTGGGGTATTTTTGGGCTATTTTAGGTCATTTTGGGGTGATTTTGGTCAATTTTGGGTTGATTTTGGCTGATTTTGGGGTGATTTTGGGGTATTTTGGGGTGATTTCGGGGTGATTTTGGGGGATTTGGGGTGATTTTGGGGTGATTTTGGGGGATTTTGGGGTGATTTCGGGGTGTTTTGAGGTGATTTTGGGGTATTTTGGGGTGATTTGGGGTGATTTTGGGGTGATTTTGGGGATTTTGGGCTCACCCAGCACGTCCAGGCGCAGTTTGGCCTCGGCCGGAGCCGCTCCCGCAGCGTTGGAGACGGAACAGAGCAGGAGGGACCCGAGATGGGAGGGACCTGGGGTGAGACTGGGGGAACTGGGGTTACTGGGAGGCACTGGGAGGGGATTGGGAGGGACTGGGAGGGACTGGGAGGGACTGGTAGGGACTGGTAGGGACTGGGAGGGAACTGGGAGGGGATTGGGAGGGGATTGGGAGGGGACTGGGAGGGACTGGGAGGGACTGGGAGGGGATTGGGAGGGACTGGGAGGGACTGGGAGGAACTGGGAGGAACTGGGAGGGACTGGGAGGGGATTGGGAGGGACTGGGAGGGACGGGGCGGGGACTGGGAGGGACTGGGAGGGGATTGGGAGGGACTGGGAGGGACTGGGAAGGGATTGGGAGGGGACTGGGAGGGACTGGGAGGGGATTGGGAGGGACTGGGAGGGACTGGGAGGGACTGGGAGGGACTGGGAGGGGATTGGGAGGGGACTGGGAGGGGATTGGGAGGGACTGGGAGGGGATTGGGAGGGACTGGGAGGGACTGGGAGGGGACTGGGAGGGACTGGGAGGGACTGGGAGGGGATTGGGAGGGGATTGGGAGGGACTGGGAGGGGATTGGGAGGGACTGGGAGGGACTGGGAGGGACTGGGAGGGGATTGGGAGGGACTGGGAGGGGATTGGGAGGGACTGGGAGGGACTGGGAGGGGACTGGGAGGGACTGGGAGGGACTGGGAGGGACTGGGAGGGGATTGGGAGGGACTGGGAGGGGACTGGGAGGGGACTGGGAGGGACTGGGACAAACTTGGAGTGACTGGGATGAACTGGGATGGACTGGGAGGGACTGGGGGGGACTGGGAGGGACTGGGAGGGGACTGGGAGGGACTGGGAGGGACTGGGAGGGGACTGGGAGGGACTGGGAGGGACTGGGAGGGACTGGGAGGGGACTGGGAGGGACTGGGACAAACTTGGAGTGACTGGGATGAACTGGGATGGACTGGGAGGGACTGGGGGGGACTGGGAGGGACTGGGAGGGGACTGGGAGGGACTGGGAGGGACTGGGAGGGGACTGGGAGGGACTGGGAGGGACTGGGAGGGACTGGGAGGGGATTGGGAGGGACTGGGAGGGACGGGGCGGGGACTGGGAGGGACTGGGACAAACTGGGAGTGACTGGGATGAACTGGGATGGACTGGGAGGGACTGGGGGGGACTGGGAGGGACTGGGAGAGGACTGGGAGCCACTGGGACAAACTGGAAGACCAGTAAAGGAGGGACTGGGATGGACTGGGACAAACTGGGAGGGGGGGGGACTGGGAGCCACTGGGATGGGGCCAGACTGGGTCATCCTGGTCCCTATTGGCCTCCAGTGGCTCATACTGGTCTGTACTGGTTTATACTGGTCTGTACTGGTTTATAGGAGTTTGTTGTGGTCTATACTGGTCTATACTGGTCTGTACTGGTCTGTACTGGTGCTCACCGGGCCGTGGCCTCGCTGGAGCTCAGTTTGGGGTGGGAACCCTCGAGCACCCGCACGGAGACGTCGGGGAGGGGCCGCCCCCCTGGCAGCCAAAAACGGCCCAAATCAGCCCAAAATCGGCCAAAATTACCCCAAAATTACACAAAATCACCCAAAATCAGCCAAAATCACCCCAAAATCAGCCAAAATCAGCCCAAAATCAGCCAAAATCACCCCAAAATCGGCCAAAATTACCCCAAAATCAGCCAAAATCAGCCCAAAATCGGCCAAAATTGAACAAAATTACCCCAAAATCACCCCAAATCAGCCAAAATTACACAAAATCAGCCCAAAATCAGCCAAAATTACCCCCAAATCACCCCAAAATCAGCAAAAATCACCCCAAAGATGAACAAAATCACCCCAAATCACCCCAAAATCAGCCAAAATTACACAAAATCAGCACAAAATTACACCAAAATTACACAAAATCAGCCCAAAATCAGCCCAGAATCAGCCAAAATCAGCCCAAATTTACACAAAATCAGCCAAAATCAGCCCAAAATCACCCAAAGTCACCCCCAAATCAGCCCAAAATTACAGAAAAATAGCCCAAAATCAGCCCAAAATTACCACAAATCAGCCCAAAATCGGCCAAAATTGAACAAAATTACCACAAAATCACCCAAAATCAGCCAAAATTGAACAAAATCAGCCAAAATCACCCCAAAATCGGCCAAAATTGAACAAAATTACCCCAGAATCACCCCAAAATCAGCCAAAATTACACAAAATCAGCCCAAAATTACACCAAAGTTACCCAAAAGCACAAAAACTACCCAAAGGTACCCCAAAATCACCCCAAATTCAGCCAAAATCACCCCAAAATCAGCCCAAACCCAGCAGAAATCACCCAAAAATTACACAAAACCAATTCAAAATCAGCCCCAAATCAACCAAAATTTCCCCAAAATTACACAAAATCAGCCCAAAATTACACCAAAGTTACTCAAAAGCACAAAAATTACCCAAAAGAACCCAGAAATAACCTAAAATTACCCCTAAAATCAGCCAAAATCAGCTCGAAATGACACCAAAATTACCCAAAAAATTATTCAAAATTACACAAAATCACCCCAAAATCACCCAAAATCAGCCCAAAATCAGCCAAAATCACCCCAAAATCACCCCAAATAACCCCAAAATCACCCCAAAATTACCCCAAGTTACAAAAAAATACCCCAAATCACCCCAAAATTGCCCAAAATCAGCCCCAAATTACCCCAAAATCAACAAAAATCAACCCTAAATCACCCCAAAATCACTGTAAATCACCCCAAAATTGGCCGAGGTCAGTGTGATGAGGAGGCCTGCACCATTATGACATGTCCGGGCTTTATGAGGTCAGTGTGATGATGAGGCCAGCACAATTATGTTATGTCTGGGCTTCATGAGGTCAGTGCCATGAGGAGGCCTGCACCATTATGACATGCCTGGGCTTTATGAGGCCAGTGTGATGATGAGGCCAGCACAATAATGATATATCTGGGCTTCATGAGGTCAGTGCCATGAGGAGGCCTGCACCATTATGACATGTCTGGGCTTTATGACGTTAGTGTGGTGATGAGGCCTGCACCCTTATGACATGTCTGGACTTTATGAGGTCAGTGCCATGAGGAGGCCTGCACCATTATGACATGTCTGGGCTTTACGAGGTCAGTGCCATGATGAGACTTGCACAATTATGACATGTCTGGGCTTTTTGAGGTCAGTGTGATGATGAGACCTGCACAAATATGAGTTGTCTGGGCTTTATCAGGTGACTGTGACGATGAGGCCTGCACCATTATGACATGTCTGGGCGTTATGAGGTCAGTGTGATGATGAGGCCTGCACCATTATGACATGTCTGGGCTTTATGAGGTGACAGTGATGATGAGGACTGCCCCATTATGACATGTCTGGGCTTTATGAGGTCTGTGCCATGAGGAGGCCTGCACCATTATGACATGCCTGGGCTTTATGAGGCCAGTGTGATGATGAGGTCAGCACAACTATGATATGCCTGGGCTTCATGAGGTCAGTGCCATGAGGAGGCCTGCACCATTATGACATGTCTGGGCTTTATGAGGTCAGTGTGATGATGAGGCCTGCACCATTATGACATGTCTGGGCTTTATGAGGTCAGTGGGATGATGAGACCTGCACCATTATGAAGTGTCAGGGCTTTATGAGGTGAGTGCCATGACGAGGCTTGAACCATTATGACATGTCTGGGGTTTATGAGGTCAGTGCCATGAGGAGGCCTGGGCCATTATGACATGTCTGGGCTTTATGAGGTCAGTGCCATGAGGAGGCCTGCACCATTATGACAGGTCTGGGCTTTATGACGTCAGTGTGGTGATGAGGCCTGCACCCTTATGACATGTCTGGACTTTATGAGGTCAGTGCCATGAGGAGGCCTGCACCATTATGACATGTCTGGGCTTTATGAGGTCAGTGTGATGATGAGACCTGCCCCATTATGACATATCTGGACTTTATGAGGTCAGTGCCATGAGGAGGCCTGCACCATTATGACATGTCTGGGCTTTACGAGGTCAGTGCCATGATGAGACATGCACCATTATGATGTGTCTGGGCTTTATGAGGTCAGTGCCAAGAGGAGGCCTGAACCAATATGACATGTCTGGGCTTTATGAGATCACTGTGATGATGCGGCCTGCAGCATTATGACATGCCTAGGCTTTATGAGGTCAGTGTGATGATGAGGCCTGCACCATTATGACATGTCTGGGCTTTATGAGGTCAGTGGGATGATGAGGCCTGCACCATTATGACATGTCTGGGCTTTATGAGGTCAGTTTGATGATGAGGCCTGCACCATTATGACATATCTGGTCTTTATGAGGTCAGTGCCATGAGGAGGCCTGCATTATTATGACATGTCTGGGCTTTATGAGGTCAGTGCCATGAGGAGGCCTGCACCATTATGACATGTCTGGTCTTTATGAGGTCAGTGTGATGATGAGGCCTGCACCATTATGACATGTCTGGGCTTTATGAGGTGAGTGTGATGTTGAGGCCTGCACCATTATGACTGTTATAAGCTGAAGTCTCTTTAGGTGGAAAACAGAAGGGAAGAAAGAAATAGCTGTGTTAACTTATCAAAAGATGATTATGAGTTATAACTGTGATATACCTGAGAAAAGGTAAATATACTTCTGAGATGCTTGAGGCAAAGTACAGATAGGAAAACAAAAGTGACATTGTACAACATGATCAGCTAGACCTTGTGTATAAGACTGTGTACGCCTGTGATTACTGCAATCAAAAAAGATGAGCTCAACATGGAACAGATATTTTAAGTGCTATTAGGGTAACTGAGAAATGGAGAGCCTGAAAAGAAATACACCTAACAAAAAGTAAGAATATTTTATTTGATGAGCAAGCCTGGAGCAAGCCATCCAGTTTTAGAAGAGCTCTGCAAATAATAATAAAGTAAACAGGCCTATTGCTACTCATACATGCTTTACTACATACATGCAGGATGTGTGTTGCAAATGGAGTGATGCACTTCACTCATAAGAGAGCAGCAAGAATGTACTTTGGTGTTATTAGCACCATACTCTAACCAACTGAACCTTTTTGAGTTTGCATTTATTTAATATTGTTTTGAATAAGGTAAATCAACCATGAATTTCTAAAGATTTTTATAGTATTTCTAAAGGTTTTCATAGTATGTGCAAATACCGTTCCCAATTATGTTAGTCCTGTCATGTTTTTAATTTTTTGTTTATCTATTTATTTTATTTTTATATATATTACCGTTGATGTTTCCTGAATACATTTTTCATATATTTCACTAAAGAGTAAGTAGTTGAAAATTTAATATTTTTCATTTATAAATCACCATTTTTTCAAAGGAACTTGAAGCCATTATAAAAGATGCTAAATTAACTAAACACAATTGTAATTTTCTTCCCTTTGCAGAAGAGTGAGTTTTGGTTTTGGTATGTTGAATGATCCACAGAGAATAGACCTAATGCTGAAATATAGAATACAGTCCAAGTAAATGGCTTCAGTAAGTTTTTGTCATAAAGAATTGCTGATAATAAAAGTAAAAAATGACAGTCTATACACTACAATTCAAAAATTATCTCATTTCCAGACTTTTCTCATGACAGAATACTGATTAAATTCATAAATACCTGAAAATAAACAGAATTGTAATATTTTGGAAAACCTTAAGTAAGTACAGTAAAGATAAAAGAGTCTTAGCTTAATGCAACTAGTTTTGATAGTAATATACACGATAGATAGTGTCTTTCTCCGCTCTTGTTCCATCCATGCATTAATTTGCTAACCTGCACCTCTATTTTTTTTACATAACACACTAGCCATGAAGCAATACCTGGAAGCTTCAAAATGTTTACCCAAACAAGCTACAAACAAGAGGGTATTAATATTTAAGATTTAGTAAAATAGATGAATGTGGTTCATACTGTTGATTAACCAGAACATCAAATGCATCTTCTTTTTCTATAACTTGAAAGCAAGACTTTGCAAATCTGTGCTTTGAACAACAGCAGTTACACTGAAATGCTGTATCACCAGCACAGGACATATGACCATGAGGTAAAAAAGCTTGTCCTTGTGGTGATTACCAACTGCAGTTGCAAACAGAAAACATTATTTTACTGACCCTATGCAACACATAAATGACATGAACTCTTACATGATTGTGTCTTTCAAATGGTTAGTTCTCACTCCACAAATAGTTGGTTGACAACTGCACTTTGACATTAACAAATTTGTTTCAATTAAAAAGAAAAAAAATACTATAAATTGCCCATCTTCATATGCAAATGTCTCTTAGTCCACTTGAATTTGTGAAGGGGAGCCATGAAATCCTGAGCTGAAAGCTCAGTTTTATTGGTATGATATGGTCCAGTTAAATGAAATTATGCTTGTATTTAGATTTTAAGTTAGAAAAATGAATAAATCTAGGTTGTCAAAGTTAAGCACAGTCCTCATTAAGGAATGGATTAGAACAGCACTTGGCATGTCTAGAAAAGAGATTTTTGTTATAAGGTTTAATTAGAAGTGTTAGCTTTGTAATAAATCAAGAGAACTGGGTAAGATATTTGCTATTGATATAAAACAATGCCTTTAAAAAGAACAACGACTACAAAACAAAATTATTAAAAATCAGAAAATGAAAAAAATTATGATAGCTCCCTTAGCTTTGTCCTTCTTTTCATATATATTAGAATACAATTTTCAGTAAGGGAACCACATGCTATTCAACTAAATCTTTACTTTTATAATTGTGTAAATTGGAAAACACAAAACACTGGCCATTTATCTTGTGAGTCCTGTAATTTGTAGCTTGCTACACAAAGACATCATTAAAAAAGAATTTTACTTACTTTCTTGATTATATTTTTCTCTCTTTTTTTTTTCTATTTCTAACAGCAAAAATAAAAAAGATAACAGCATCTCTAAGTGCCCTGAGAGAGCTAAAATATATCAGTGTATGGTCATGCTAATTATTCCCTTTTTTCTCGATGAAACATAGGTTTGTATTTGGTTTTAATGTACTCCTAAATGCCATGTTCTTAAATGTTAAAGCAGCAATTCTCTTCCACCGTAAAATGGATGGGAAAATGTGTTTTTGTAAATCATTTGCAATTTAGTTAAATTAAATTCTCCTTTATTCATGTAGTTAAGTATAATTTCAAGTATTTATTGTGGGACAAAGAGATGCATACAGAGAAAAAAATTAGGAGACAGTACAGGAAAGAAAGAAAACAAGGAACTAGAAGAATTTTGTCTGGTGGATTATGGTCTATTGGATTCTTGTTCCTATTTCTCTTCTTAGAAGCATGCAACTTTTACGGTTTTAGTTATCACAGAACCATGAAATGTGATTGTAAGGCACCTCTGGAGATCATTGCTAAAGCAGGTTCATCTAGTGCAGATTGTACAGGATTGTGTCCAGGTGAGATTGACTATCTCCAGAGAAGGAGACTCCGCAACCTCTCTGGGCAGCCTGTTCCAGTGCTCTGTCACTCTCAATATAAAAACTACTCAAGCTGCACTTTGTGCCCATTGTCCTTTATCCTGTAGCTGGGCACCAATGAAAAGAGTCTGGCTCTATCCTCCTTATGCCTGCCCTTAGGATATTTGTATGCATTGACAAGATCCCCTCTCAGACATCTCTTCTCGAGGCTGAACAGGCCTGGTTCCCTCAGTCGGTCCTTGTGGGAGAGATGCTCTCATCCTCTAATCATCTCTATAGCCCTCTACTGGACCCACACCAGGAGCTCCATGTCTCTCTTGAACTGACAAGCCCAGAACGGGACACAGCACTTCATATGCAGCCTTACTAGGGCTGACTATAGGGGTAGGATCACCTCCCTCAATCTGCTGGCAATGATCTTCCTAATGCACCCCAGGATCCCACTGGCCTTCTTGCTGTCCACCAGAACCCTCACGCCCTTTTCTGCAGAGCTCATTTCTAGCAGATGAGCCCCTAACCTGTACAGGTGCCTGGGGTTATTCTTCTCCAAGTTTGGTACTCTGCACTTGGCCCTTCTTGAACTTCATTAGGTGCCTCTCTGCAAATCCTCCAGCCTGTCCAGGTCTTGCTGAATGGCAGCACACCCTTCTGGGATATTATCCCTAAGCAATATAGATTACATTTACTTTTATTAGTATTAGTATAAGCCATCTGGCCTTAGAGTAAACACCATGAGGATGAATTAGCAATGGCGATACTTAAACCAAGTAAACCTAAGTATTTTGGCATTTACATGTCAATATTTGCTTTGAATTGGCAGTTATTGTCAGTTCCTTCTATATCTAGGAGAGTCTAGCAGAATTAGAACTATTAGGCTTTGTGACAAACCATTTGGTGAACTCTGTTGTATACACATGCACAGTCTACAGAGTAACATGGAAATAACCTGGATATTTTTAAAATCCAGAAGCACAGTAATATTTCACTATTTTGTTTGTGGTGCTGTTGCTTCTAGGCTTCACTATTATTTAAATTAATGTATTGAAATCTAGTTTAAATCAATGTGTAGTGCTGTTCCATTTAAACTATAACTACTATTTGAGAAAGCTAATTTAAATCTATTTCAGTATCTACATACAACATAGATGTCAGAAAAATTACATAGTTTAAGGCCTGTATTATACAGGGGGGAGCAATAAACACTGGAGAACCAGGTATGGCAATGGGAAAATGCAGTGAGAATCATTTTATCTGGACCAACAAAATTTAATTAGAATGACTGCATACATTTCAATACCCATGGTTCAAAAATGTTTTCTCTGACAAGATTTGAAACCTTTGACTTATTAATAGGTTGTTTATTGTTCTTTCCATATTTTCAAATGCAATTTTGTTTCAAAACCAAACCCATTTAAAACAAGGATCTTACTTTGATACTAAATATTGTTTAGTTTTGAAATGTCTCAACTTTTCTAATGTTTGAAGTTTTCCAACATAATTATTAAATTGCTAAATTAAATTATTAAATTTATTTCACAAATAAACCAAAATATAAGATTAAAATGGCAAAGTTTTTTTATAAATTGTGTTAAAAGAAAACAAAATTAAAAGATTGATTTAGTTTATAGTGGTCCTACATACTGACTTCTGTATATAACTATAATTACAACTGAGGGCTCACTCCAAACAAGAACTTGGTTATTTAGTAATATCTCTTACAGAAAAGTAGAAAGTATGATTCTTTTAAAGAATGAGATATGTGAATCAAAAGGATATAGAAAAGATCTCAGAAGCATATTAGATCACACAGAGATATTTGTACATTTAAACAAACATAGATTTATCTATATTAGCTATTTTGGAATCACGCTTAGTCAAAAAGTCTACAGCAGGCTCAAAACTATGTAACGAATTCAAAAGCATTAGTGAGGAGCTTTTAATCCTAAGGAACTATGCAGTGTCCAGTGAAAAAGATGTTTTGTCGAAAAATTCCAAATGTTCTAAGCTGTTCATCCATATTTTTGTAATAATATTTTATTTGTTGATATATTTGTAATTTCTTACCAAAACTTTCAAAATATTTAAATAAAACTTTCAAATATTTAGCTACAAGAGATTGCTCAGTCAATTTTAGGCAGAGTAGACATGGGTTTTTTTTTTACAGGGGACTTTGGAAGGCATAAAAGTAAAGTAGAAAAAAGAGTTTTTGTATGCAAGACTTCACCTTTTTTAGGGTAAGAGAAATCTTTTTCCCTAGAGCTGGCTCCCTTAGGCCTTGATTTCAGATAGTGCTTCAAACTAGATCCTTGGGTTAATTTAGTGAAAAGTGGAAGTGCAAGGTGAAGTGACAGTCTTTACAATTAGTCAGAAAAATAAACTCAGCCAGAGTTTTAAGCAAGGCCAAAGTCTTGCAAACTAATCCTGGTCTCCTCAAATGACTTCCAATTTTTCTTCGGCTTCACTGAGACACACAGTGCAAACTCAGTTTTATAAAGAATTCTGAGAAGTTCCAAGCACTTTTTTTAAACCAAAAGATTTCATAAACAGAACTTTTATCCTAGACTGGTTGTTTCAATAGGGCTTATATGTATAAAGGCTTTCCGTGCTGAAGATAGTCTCTAAATGTATAATCCCTGCTGAGCAAGCTGGTTAGTGGAAGCTGCCACCCTGTCTGCAGTTCTCAGCAGGCATGCAATCTAAACACTGGGGAGTTTAGGTACTCTTTGTAACACAGAGCATTCTGCTCCAAAGAGCTTAGAAGTGCAAAGCCAGTGAATGTAACCTGTCTTCTGTTAATACTGCACTTTGGTGTGCTTGAATTGCATTTCACTTTTCCTCTCTTGTTTTCCCTTCAAAAAATGGAGAAGAAAATCCCTGTGAATATAAGAAAGCCTATTTTTCATAGACAAATAGACCCATGAATAACAAAGGTTTGAAGTAAATTTCTGAAAATGTACCCTGTCAGAGCTTGCCAGAATGCTTCAAAGTGAGGCGAAATAACTCTTTACATGTTGTTGAGAGACAGACACTAAAAAATAAGATCTCTCTTTCTTAAAACTCCTCTGTGTCTGTAGACATAGTTGAAAATGATAAAATTGTGTTACCCAGTGAGGAAGAAATTAACAAAAATTGTCATGGGCTATTTGCCGTGTTATCATTAGATAATACAATAGAGTTGTTTTTGCTAAATGTGTCCACTAAGTATTCTTGTTTTCAGTGTACGTGTATTTACTACATAGGTATTGTAAAAACCAAAGTTACTTCTTCCTCTGGAAACCACTGTTATAACAAAGTCTTTGGCATTTGTTTGGTATTTTATTAGGAGGGAAAGTACCCTGAAATGCAGGATTTTAAAGTCAATTACACTTATTTGGAGTTATCTCTTTAATTTGCAATATGATTTTGAGTAAATGTTCTAATCACCGTTAAAATAAAGCTCTTGTCCAACTACAGTTTTCTAGCCAAGATTTAATTATAATTACTGTATTTCATTTTTTCACACTGTTCATTCAGTGTCCATTGATTTTAGACTGAGACAGGGTCTCTGGACAATTTCTTTGTGTTTAGATAAGAATAACTTTAGGATTTCTTGGGATAGATCAGCAGCAAAGGAATCTTGAGAACCACTTGATGCTGGATTTTGCAAGTAAGAACTATCATATGATAGTCACCTCTTACTAAAATATTTTTAGAATCTTGTGTATTACATAAACAGTGTGGATTAGACACAAGTAGAGAGTTAAGTTCTAGGATTCGCAGACTTCTGGGCTTCTTGACAACTGGGCTTCTGCTTCAAAACATCAAAATACAATATACATTTGGTGATACACGTCTAAACAGCAAGCACCTAGTAGTAAATGCAACTTTTCTTTAGGAACTGGAGGCAGTTTAGATTTGTGTTTTGCTTCTTCCATACACTGGCAAATTTGAACTCAGGTTTTCAGCAGCCCATTATGTGCTATCTGAGAGTAGTTCATACAGTTATTTACATTGACAGTAGTAGCTATTACTTTTCATTGCTTTTTGAAAAATATATATTTGTGCTGTTCGCCATTGTGCTAGATTTCAGACCAGACAGGTTCAAATATCACAAAACAGTGATGTGTTGATAGTTATACCAGCAGCACAATTTATCATGCTGTAGAAAGCAGGAAAATTTCTAACCTTCCCTAAGGCAGAGGGAAGATTGTCAAAGACTGGAAGGTGCTGAGGTAGGGATGTTGTCAATGTGTAACAGAGGGCTTTGCTATTGTTTTCTTCCAGAATTGACTAAAAATACAGGAGGTTAATATCTTTTATCTCAGGATATCTAATGCTATTTTGGCAGTGAGAAATATTTTGACTTTCCTCTGTAAATTTAAAGATTAAGTCATATTATGAGATATCAATAGTAGTAATGTGTAATGAATCCAAATAATGGATGCAGAAATTAACATAAACAACCATGAAATATTTTTAGGTATATTGTATTTAGAGGATTAAGAAAAATCAGGTGACATTTCTCTCAGCAGTAGTATTAATAAAAAAGTATGAAAAGCAATTGGGGGGCAGTTATATAAAGAAAAAGAATTGGAGACAAATTTATGAAGATTGATAGCAAAATCACTATTGAATTGAATGAATATTTCCTTTCACTTGGGTTTCCAGAAAATAAGTAGATCCATGATAGACTTTCAAATCAAAGAGAATTTCAGTAATGGACTAGTACAGGATGTATTTAAGCTACTGCTAAGAGTGTTAAATCCAGGGAAATGAAGTGGGATTGCTTGGAAGTTGATAAGGTAAAAAAATAAAATATGATGCAGTTCTTCTTGTAGAAGGAGAAGAGACAAATATTTGCATAGGAAGAAGAGTGTTGAGATGTAGTCAAGGGGTTCTAAATAGCTTTTCAGTGGAAATAAAATTTGGGATTTCAATGTACATAACAGGTAATACAGTTTTACCCAGACTGAATCTCTTCAGGACAGTTAAACTTTTATATACTACCATATTCTGGATAATTTTTTGAGTAGAATAAGCAATTTCTTGCTCAGTTAAACCAAGTAGTAGTAAGTAAAAATCAGTCTGCTTATTTTTTTAGCTTCATTTCCTCCTCCTCCTCTCTATTTGAATGCCCTCAAAACATTTACTGTCATTTTTATGAATATTTGCATGCTGCACTAAAAGGCATATTAAAATTGGTTTATGCAAAATATGAAATAATTTCTGACACCACAAAACTGCGGAATTTATACTTCTACATTTTTTTACGGTGGAAAATTGAAGATATCAGTATAGACAGATACCTTTGGAGTTAAGGGACCACCTTGACTAGTTTGTAGTAAGGCAATTTTATGCTTTAAACTAAAAGAAGTAAGGCAGTTTGCAGTAAGGTGGTCTGTAGTAAGGTAATTATGAAATTATTGTCATTTATAAACCAAAAGTTGCTTTTGGTTTTCTGTCCCATTCTAAAGACATGTAGGAAAGTTTCAAAGATTCTAATTGATGGCTTCACTTTAATTTTATTAAAACTTTTTTTCATTAATTGAAAATTGAAAAATATTCTTAGAAAAGTCTATAAAATATTCTTTCTTTGTAGGCTCAGCAAATATTACTGCATAGTAAAAATTTTGCAGTTCCCTCCCCCAATATTCTATTAGGATGTTTTGATATATCAGTTATGCATAAAATAGCCTACAGAAATCTCATAATATAAAAACAGTATGTGTAAATACTTAACCAAATCCAAATGTGTGAGTAATGGAGTCTTGATACTTGTCACAACTCATGGGATTGCTCAGAACTTACAGAAGCAAGCCCTACAAGAAACAGAGCTGTGCATATAGCTATCAAAATCGACTTGGAATAAAAAACAGAGAAAAGAGGACAGATTTAGGAATAAAATACTGATAAATTTCAGTATCTATTTAAGTATACATTCTGACCCACAGTGGAGTTTAAACTATCCAAAAACATACTTAAATAGTCAGGTTTTGGGAAATAAATATTGTGAATAGGACTCAGTGTTAAAAGATTCTACACAAAATATGGAAAACAGCCTGTTGTGAAATGAGTGGTTTAAAGTTGCTCAAAAAATTAGTGCTTTAAGATCGCTCACACCACTTTAAAGTGAAACTTGAGCAAATATCATAGGAATACTGTTTTAGATGTACTGTGTAAGTCCTCTCTCAGTTTTCCTTTTGAAGCTATCTCACTGCTTTTAAATAGCTATGCCAATGAGGCTACTGGGAGAGGTAAAAAATCTATTTGGCTGTTTGGGACACATTAGCATTTTCAGTTTAGGTTAGCAGCATACTTTTGAAGGAAATATTTCTTTTGTATTTGGTGCAGTTTGTTTCATGTCACAGAGCATCCCTGAAACAAGAACACAGGAATTATGTTTTAATGAAATAAGTTAGAATGGTACCTAATCTAATGCACTAAAGCTATTAGTGGTCACTGAGTCTACAGGATCAGACTAGAACTTTGAAAGAAAAATCCGTGAAATGACCATATTGTAGTTGTCAAGTTTCTAGCATATTTTTTCTGCCTACAAATTTACTCCTTTTGAGATGTAGAGCTTGTTAATGAAGTTTAGCTTTGTTACAAATTAGAAGTTAGGAGTTTAAATTTTTACCTAGCTAAGGTGGTACAAGAGGTTGGTTCAAAACACATTTATAAAATAAAGGTTTAGAAGAACAAGGTCAAATAGTAAAACAACTAAATTTTCAGTTTCACTGCAATTTGAATAAAAAAACATTTTGATGCTACTATTGTCTCAAGCTTCTAGAACTATAGTAACAGCTTTCTTTAACACTATTGAATCACTTATATTAATATAATATAATAATATCCCTGATATAATATAATAATATTCCTGATATAATATATAATATCCCTGATAATATAATATATTATCAGGGATAATATATTTTATCTCTGATCAAATGGAAAAAAAAATCCTGTAATTTTA
The DNA here is from genome assembly GCF_036250125.1 of Pseudopipra pipra. NCBI lineage: Eukaryota > Metazoa > Chordata > Aves > Passeriformes > Pipridae > Pseudopipra > Pseudopipra pipra. The sequence continues at coordinate 15,640 of NW_026990894.1, forward strand.
CATATTGAGCGATGAAGTGTACATTAACTGGCATTTTATATTTTGCTTTTTGTGTTTTTAATAGTTAGTTGTTACTAAAATTTAGTTCTGCAGGAATCACTACATCCCCAGGTTTATTTTTCAAATATATACATCAGAGAGCAATAACAACATGCTTTTAAAGTGGTCACTCACATAATACTTCAAATCCAAAGTTCAAGAGAGACTTTGAAAAAGAAGAATTTCTCACTTAAGTTGCAGTGAAATTGATAACATATAAATAAACAAAAAAGATCCTTCTCAAAACATTTCATAAAAGTAAATATTAGTAAAAGTAACCATTTCTTCAGATGAAATTAAAATTATTAGAATTTAAGTGTGTCAATACATAAAGAAATATGAATTGAGTGTAAAAAGAACCTTGGAATTTGGACCACTTGAAGAATTATACCGGGATCTTTTAAAAATCAGTGTAGCAATTTATTTTTGTATGGAGGCTGAGTCTAATAACTACAGTTGTATAGATCACTGTTGCCTAAGGTAAAACCTTACTTGTATACACAAATATATTTGTACACATTAAAATGTCTAAAATAATCAAATTAATTCTACTGAATTGTAGTAATCAAGGCTTATATGTGTGTATCTCTGATGTCAACATACTTATTATTTCTTGAAATTTGATGGTATTTTGGCTAACAAAAGGGAGAAGTAGGGACTGGAGATAAATGCAAAAAAAGTGAAAATATGAGAACACAAAAATAGCTGAATGACGAGAAAGAATTTTTCCTTTTTTTTTCTTTTTTTTTTTAATCTTATCCTTTTAGGTCTAATTTAGGACCCTTTCCCTGCCCCCTGCCCCCAGCCCCCCAGTAGTGATTACAGCAGAAATACAAAAATCCCTCTTGCTAGTTAGACAACATGTTGTGAAAACAAGACGGAGGTCTAAATCTATGTCTGTTCATAAACCTTCCCTTTCACAGAGACCTTAAAGCCTGATCTTGAATACTGATAACCAGCTTCCAGCTATAGTCAACCACACTGACTATATGACTTAGGAGTCCTCGTGTTTATTCTTCCTCATTAAAGTACCTGTTCTAATGTCTGTTCTAAAAGATGAATAAATAACCTTTGAACAAAGGTGCATATTAGTGCTGTACACTAATTAGAGAATAGAGAAGGTATTGGATAAGCTGCAAAAGGGAGGGTAAAGAAAGAATTATAGTTGCCATGGGCTCACCAATAGACCTATTCTTTCTTTTTTTTTTTACCTTGGGTAGCTTAATCACCAACTGTAACCATTGCAAAGAAGGAGAAGCAGACTCTCGTGTTTTATGCAAAAGAATGTCAGGATTGCAAAAGAGGAGTGAAAAAAAGTTTTTTCATTACTTCTGCAAATTTAAATAGAAGGTTGCTAGATAAATAACCAGATGCCACGACAGCTTAGAAAGCCTTCACAGGTAAGTCACACTGGTTTATCCAATTTGAAGCTTTCAACTTAATCCTTCTGCTTGGTGATTCTTAACACAATGTGACTGCAAGCTGTAAAACATTTTCTTGTGCTTTACTTTCCCAACCTACTTTACAGTGTAAAAACCAGGTCTCTGACACAAAATACTCTTCTATTTTCCAAAAAAACCCCAAAAAAAGCCAAACCAAACAAAAGTTAGGTTTGTGCAGGAATTGGTTTAGGCATCTTTCAGGTTACAGTGCAAACATCCTGAATTTTTAACCTATAACTAAAGTGAATAATTTGTTATGATTTTAGTCTAGCCCTGACTCCACATAAACATTAGCATGAAGGTAAAATTAAGAATTTTGCACTTAACTTATTTTCTTCCACTGATTTGTTGGGGCCAGTGGGGTTTCTTGAATAACTGAATTGTCCATCATTTGTCCATTTTTTTTAAAGTCACCTGCCAAACATAGGACGATAGAGAACAAATGTCTTATGGTAATACTTGTTTTTTTCTCATATTTCAGCGTACATCTTTCCTTGTTACAGAACACACTCTCAAACCTTATCTACAAAATTCTTCCTTAGAGCTCTCATTAGTCTAATGTGATGATGCTCTTATCAGGTCTTAGCTGATTTAGGTTGTCCAGCCTTGTTCTGCTTAGCCTGAATACCTTTCACATGAACACATTACATGTAAAGGTCAAGTATTACTTAGCTATTTAACTACAGATCCTACATTTTAATTTTATGTCTTAAATCTGGGACTTTACAATATAATTTCAATCAGGACATTTACCCAGGAAATTTTCATTCCTAAATAATTTCTTATGTATAGAATTTCTTGGAATTTTCAATTGCAGGCAGGATTCTCCAATCTCTTCTATTTAGGTGCTGATCCATAATAAGAAGGAGCAGCCTTTTTCTAAAGGGGGCTTCTTACCTGAATCAAGCAATTTTAACTCATGATTAGACAGTGGTAGCAATCGTGCTTCTTCTGCACTGACACCCATTGCAGTCAACAGACAAGGGTGGGAAATAATAGCTTGAAGCATCCAGATTCTGTTCTCACTGACATGAATATGCCTTCAGGTCATGTGTAGAAAGGCAGTTTTAATATATAATGCTCTCATAATGTCACCTACATATGCTGTGCCAGCAGCAAATAGGCTGTATCAGAGCCTGTTCCATTTTTCTTCCATCCTGACATTACAGCTGACAATTTTTAAATGTTGAACACTTGGGCAATTCTAGATAAATCATACATACAGCCACAGAAAGCAACTATGACACATAAAACTCATCACGTCTGCAACAGTGAGTCATTCTACTCATATACAGATTAACTTCTGATAGCAGTGTTATCTCTACTTCACATATGCAATTTATCTGGAAATTTATCAGTAAAAGTTTTGCTGCAGGCCAGTAGAGTTGCCAAGTATTGGGAAAAGCAACCTGTTCTCATAGAAACAGATGAGAAGCTTCATCCTGTTTTATACAGGACCTTGGTAACTGCATTTGATATATAACAATTAACATCTAAATGATGACTATCAGTTTTTCTTGAACATAAGGGAATTTCCATGGGATTTCTTCCAGAATTTTTTTGTATTCAATGGACTAAAGATGTAGTGTTGTACTTCAATTGCCACGTCTGTATCCAAATATCTCTTGCAGAAATGTAAAAACTAGAGCATCTCCCCAGATTCTGGTCTTCACCATCATTGCTGCTATGCTTTCTGCAGCCACATACTAGAGCCTGAAATCTTGTGATAAGTTACTGATCTGTGATTTTCCACTTCAGATGAAAAAATTATAATTTTTTAATTATCATTATTACTCCCATTGAGGCCAAGTAGTCCTTATTCTGTGGCAGTTTGGCTTCTCTGCCTCTGACTTTGTTTGAGCCCAGAGCATAATATCTGGGGGTTGCTATGCCCCTCTTGGGAAGGGGAAACTTCTCCCACTCCACCTCAACACGGGGTTAATGAAACACAGAAAATCCTGAGAAATGTAAGGGAAAGAGGGAAGTTAATACAATTCTCTTTCTTACCCAGGAAATATATAAATAAACAAATCCAATGGTAGACTAAGTTGATGAGCTGTACTACTCATATTTCCTGTAGAACACTTGCAGCCCATTCCTCAGATGCCTCTCAACAACTTGAAGTTTTTTTCCACTAGCCTGGCAAATGTATCTCCCCTTTCCAGCCAGTTAGCAGCCTATTTTATCTCTGTCTGTAATACATTTGAGCTGGAGTTATTTCATCCACCTGCATAGAAAAATGGAAGGGGAAAAGAGAAGGTTCTCTTTCAATCTTTCAAGGGCCACTATATCCAGCTTTCTTAATAGAGAAACAGATCCCTGAGACATAGGAGACTGATAGTGTTAAATGATTTGTTGCTTTGCAGCAATCTGATCTACCTGCATGATTGCCCAGCCTCTTCCTGTGGCTGAAAGCGGTGAGGAGACGACGACTTGATTCTTTTTTGTAGCTTTGAAATAAATATTTTTTTTAATTCCCAAATTTCTTATTATCTTTGCATTTTTTGAAACTTTACGGCCATCAGTCTGTGACCCTAATTGCTTGATTTCCTTCCTGATGCTGTCTTACTGTAACTACAGTCTTTTGACATTAAATTTGCAATTACTTATAATTCTTCTCATGGCAATAATAAATATTGGTATGTATCCTGAATACAAATATAATTGACTATTTTCAAATTATGAAGCTTCACCTGTCTTATTGAACTGTGGAACAAAATATATTTTCCTACAGGTCATGCAACCCTTTAGGCCAAATATTTTCTCTCATATATACCCTTGAAATCTCATTAACAAGTCAAACTAGGACTGCCACATCTTCTAATTTCTCTCCATCAAGGGAATTTTAGCGACTTTTATTTTTCAAGAAAACTTCCCACATCACCTCTAGGAAAATAAGTAATCAGTCAACATCTGAAAATTCAGTATGTTGAACTACATTAATTTTGTTGAAGGCTGATATATTGATAGGGATTCATTGCCACAAAGAGGAAAATAAATTATGCAGACTCTCTATAAGCAAACAGAACTAACACTGAAAACCTAATCAAAACAAACAAACAATCTCTTTCCCTAAATTTTTTTGTCCCTCATCAAAACATGTCCCCCCCCCATGCAAATAAAAGTGTTGAAAAAAGAAGGTTCAAGAAGAGAATCTCAGTTATGACATTTATAGGAAACAAAATCAAGGCTACTTAGGGAATCATAAAGTTTCTTAGCTCCAGTTACCATGAAGAAATGGCAGGCACTTGAGTCTGCTCTTGGTCTGACAGGTAAAATAAAGGACTGGAGACAACAACAGAGTCAAAAGTAATTTGGTCCCCACTACTTATGGAAGATGCCTGTTGGAGAAATGCCAAGTAATGCCAAATAATCTCTGAATAAAATAAAAAGCTATGCCTTCACAGAGAAATCTTTAGTGAAAAATCAATTTGCATATTGCTACAAAGGAAATGCTGCACATAAACAGTAGCACGAAAAGGAGATTTTTTTTTTATTTGAATTTAAACACACTAGAACAAAAAGCAGATATTTTCTTTTTATCATTCTTAAATGTAAATTCTTTAATGCTATTGAAATGTAAGCTTTAAAAGTCAAATTTTAAACCAACCTTTCTTTTGTAGATTTGTATAATAGTAGCTTAATCATTATCTTTATAATTTACACCTTCTTAGCTGTTCTTTTAATTGTGATTTTATCCAAAAGAGCAAATTTTTGTGATAAGACTATTCACATAATTACGTTCAGCCTCAAATCCTGAAAATCTGTTTCACAGTCACTGAAATCCAGAGAAAACTGATTTAAGCAAGTTACTTTGTAAATGACATACTGCTTATTCATAGTCCCCAAACACACAGAGAACTTCTGGTCTCTTTGACAGCCACAGTCAACTGCCTTTAATGCCTGCAAGAAATGTGTTGTGGAATGATGTCTTACAAACTTTCATGGCATTGGATTACTAGCAGGAGCAGAAAGAAAAGTTTGAAGAGATCATTCTTTTTTTCTCCTTCCTGCTGTCCTTGCTTTATACTCCAAAAAAAAATTATTCAAGGCGTAAGAGGTTGGCGTTACTGTATGTAATACCATATTCTAATTATTAAACTATCTACTTTCAGACATCTCAGTAAAAATAACAAATTTTATTGAGACAAATCAAATAGAGTGCAAAAAAATAGTTCCAGCAAATTAAGTTTACAGATGTTTTGTTGGATGTTTCAATGGGACATTTTTATTAATGAGGATATTACAGTACTTTAAAGCAAGCTGTAAATACATGCAAGTTCCTTTACAGCTGTTAAAAAAAACTCAGCTACATAGAGAAGTAGCCACTTTTTCTTAGTCATTCATTTTGATGGACTGTTTTGGGGTTCTTTTCCTCTCCAAAGGGGTTGCAGTGATGATATTTACAAATATTGATATAGCAAAAAGCAACTTCTGAATGCAGTTTCAGTTCTCAAAGTAATAAATGCTTCTCTGAAACAGTCTGTTATGTGATCCCTCCAAACTTCTCAGTTACTTTATACTCTGTGTTGATTCATTTTGTGTATCTAAACAAAGCCGCTTATAGAGAGGAAAAGAATGTTAGTTATGGTTACAAGAAATGAGCTATTGCTAAGGGGGTGCATGGAAATTGTTTCTAAAAGGAAGAGTCAAGTATATTGATTGAGTCAGGAGAATGCTTACCTGTTACTACTATGGAATTCTGCTTCTAAGTTCCATCACTTTCCTGACTTCCACCACTGAGACTGTGAGTCAGAACATGTAATGAGGGGAACTGAATACTTGTTGGGTTCTAGGTTTTTTTTATACCCTGAGTATGGATTTATAGTAGCGTTCATTGCATATTAGGTCTTCTCCCCCCCACCCCCCTTGTTTTACGTCTATATTTGCCTCTGTTTTTCTTGAATTTAGAACTGTTAGTCTGGAGAAAATTGCAAGACTTTTTACATGTTTCAAGGTTACTGACAACATATGCTCCATTCATCTTAATATGTTCCCTTTCCAGCACTCTTCCCCTGAAAACCTTCCTCAGAGTTTGTGAAAAATAAGCATTTGCCCAGCAATCCAAATGTTACTTGTCTGAACTACTCAGTAACTTCACTTCCAGTCACATTTTTAAAGAGGTAGAAATCTGCCACTGCATTTCACAGGGAGCCAAAAAAACTTGTGCATAGGAGGCTTGTTCTAAAATTATGAGCTCTCTCTAGACACTAAAATTTCTCTTGTTTCTGGTTAGCTTAGATGAACCTTGGTTTCTGAGCTGCTCCTGCACATGAAAATTGGTATGCCTGTGTATTTACAGAAACCCACAGTTTTGATTAGCTGGTGGCTAAGTTTAATGATCATATTATGGATCCAGAGTTTTCATTCCATTCAGTTCTAGGGTATTTATCTTCAATTTGAAACATTAAAATATCTTTTGATAGGGACATAAACATAAAATTTGGCAGATATTTCCTCTTAGTCTCAACTGGAAAATAGATTGAACAACTAGCACTCTCCCAAATTGCATTACTATGTACTAAAATTCTCTCTGAGATAAGTTGATCTAATTAATTCAGGTAAAATTAACTCACATCCAGATAATATAATAGCATCATCAGATCTGGGAATCTGAGTTATATAAGTTATATTTCTATTCTCTTTGTATTTGAAGACTGAAGATAATAACTCTGTTTTATCACTCCTGTGCAATAAAGCATTTTAACACTGCTCTTGAACAGGTCTCAATTACTGGAAAAGTTGCAATATGAGGGCATCGGGACCTCTTGTGAGAAAAAAGCTACTTAACAGTCTTTATGATTAGGAGTCATGAGGCAAAAAGATAATTTCCATTCTCTTTTACACAACCTTGAGGACATTGCAATTACTTACAGAACAATAACATTTCCCTGGGTTCTTCTGGAAAGCCTGGTGATACCATAATGGACGACGGCAAACAAACAGTAACAAATAAGCAAACAAAGATCTGTGTCATACAGTCTCTATTAAAAAGATAAAAGGAAGGGGTGGAAAGGAACCAGCATTAGAGGGATTGTTGTTTACCAAATGAAAAACATTGTTTTTTCTGAATCCCATTGTAGGAAATAAAGCACTAAGAAAAGTAAACTGAACTTGTCAGTGCTCAGCACAGGACTTATCTATAAACTCTAAGCCCTAGATATGATTCTTCCTGAGCTTTTGGAAAACTGGCACCTTTATTTTATGAATAATAACAAATTAAACAAAAGCAGATTTTTTCTTGAACTGTGCAGGAAAGTGTGCTGATATTCAGAGAGAAATCTGAAAGGTTAGGCACTGTCATATTAAACTCAGTAGATAGTACATGTTTTACTTGTGGGTATGCTGTGAAGCAACAAAAGAAATTATATATTATGAATTGGAATAGTGTTATCTCTGAAAAAGTACAGGCTAACTGACAAGATGCATCAGTGCCACTGCTTCAATTTTCAGTTCTCTTTATTTAGTATGCCTTTTCTCTGGAATATTAAATGCATCAGGTATTTTTTTAAATTCAGCTCTTGGATTCCTCTTATGCTAATAATAAGCTGGAAACATATTAGAAGAGTTAAATCAGTTCCCATCTCACCTCTGTTCCCCATTGCTTAGCTTTTTTGTTTACATGCCACCCATCTGAGGCTGATTGACTCTTGAGTTTCTGGCATGTTAGATAGATAGCATGGGTGATTTAATAGCACAACATGAAAATGAAAGCCTGAAGAGAGAACAGTGTTCATTTGGCTATTAGCTGAGGACAGTATTTATTCACCTTGTTTCTCTTGTGTATATTAATCTCATTCGAGTTGCAGTCCGGAGCTCCTGCTGTGGGAAGATACCATCAGCAGTCCCTGGAACACGCGATCTTGCGTTTAGAAAAACTTCTGACAACTGCGGCAGTGCTGTGACAGCTCCTTGCTGTCCATGAGCACCGGGGGCAGTTGCAGGCAAGCCCTGGAGGAACCGGAGCCAAGACCCAATGGCACTGTCCATGGAGGCTGTGCAGAGCAGATGGTGCCCATGAAGCCCTGACACTCACCACTCATAAGACTTCAGCTTTTGCTTTTCGGGAGCCTTTGGAATTATGCCTTGTATTGCCGCCATATTGTACACTGGTTTTGGAGTTCATACAACAATTGGTGCCTTAACAGCAGGATTCAGTATCTGTTTATCAGCTGTGCAGGGTTAGTTCCCACCCTGATCTAATTGTAATAAGTTGTTTATTATGCTAAAAATAAGATTCTTCATGTTGTTGTGTGTCCTCCAGTATCCTTAGGTTGATTGACTCAAAGATAAGACCTTCCTATCACTAAATATTATCCAAACTGTCTCATCACCTCTCTTTTTTGATGTGTTGAAGCACATAGTAGAATGAGTCTCTAGATTTATCATGGTTTACCAAACTCTTAGATTCTTGATTCTTGTCTTTTCTATTGATATCTTTTATTATTTTAGTATTTCATAACAACTCATAACACTTTTGAAATTTCACATCTTTCTCAGCGGCAGATAATTTTTCTTTGTTTTCAGATTGTGACAGTAGAAAGTACAAGATAATTTATATTTGGATCTTCTTGACTGCAGCTTTTCTCTTTGTTTTTTAAAACTTGAGTGTTGTTTATTTGTTTGTTTTGGGTTGGTTGGTTGGTTTTTTGTTTGTTTATTTTTTAACTGGGAGGTATTAAAAAATTTTATTGCTGTTCCATGCTGCATTTTGTTTGTTAATATGTTGACAGTAGGGAACTTGTGCATGGCTCTCTCCACTGTGAATCCTCATTCAAATAAATGGCATTTCTTGATGTAAATCAAAACAATCTCTAATTTGTTGGATTTTTTTCTTTTAATTTGCTGCCAACAAAATGCACAGGGTTTAGTCAGTTCTAATGCATTTTCCATATCCAACAAAAAGTGTTAATCTACTGACATTTGCCAACCATTAACTGCTTGCACAAAACAAGCTTTCTAGTAATCCTTGTACAGACTTACTATACAGTTGAAATTTCTTTTGTTCTGCTCATATATATATATCACAGAAATTCAGAGGGTTTGTAATACCTCAACCTAACTTAGAGAAGATCCAAGGCTTTATTTCTCTGATAAAGCAGCCTGAACTAGAATCTGCTTTTTTCGAACAATAAAAGATTTCTTTTATCCTGAATATATTCAATGGCAACTTTGACTTGTGCAAAGCTAAACAAAAAATTAAATTCTACCTACCTTGAAAACAAATTTACGATTTCCTGACTATAGTTAACTTTCTGGGAATTTTGTCACCACTTCAGTAGGGCCAGGTTTTATTTTTATGATAGATGTCACTGTTTTGACATTCAGTATTCCCTATTTCATCTTTTGAATTTAGCATGTCATGTTTTAAAAGTTCTTCAAAGTCCCTCAAAAGTTTAGTCAAAAAAGGCAAACAAGTATATCAAGTTACAAGTTACAAACAATGTCAATAACATCTGCAAAACTAAGTTTCTCCTCTGAATCTGTTTGCTCAAACTTTTAACTGCTTCAAACTCATCACTGCTACAATAACCTTATTAGCCTTTTATACAGAGTAAAGAAGTAAAGAGAGGGATAAGAAAAAGGGTTTCCATGATGCAATATAATCAAGAGCACCTGTGCTAGAATTCATTAACTCCATTGAGCAGGCAGCTGCATATTTTCAACATCCTGATGAGGCAGGGGGAAAAAAAGAGAGCAGTTGACATACTGTACAGATTGGAAAACACAACAAAACATCAAGTGCTTTTTTTTCTTACTCAGGCATTTGATTATCCTGTTCCCCTTTCAGAACTGCTGACTTCCATATACTTCTGTGCATATAATATGTTTGTATAGTTAATTTTACACGTATCTTCCTTATAAATACAAAATAATACTGGAATGATGTATGCCAAAAAGTACAGCTTACACTACTGGTTCTGCAAAGTTAAATACTTGAAGTATTGCTGAACACCTTTATTCCTAAATTTATCATTTAGGAGAAATTATTCTAATTAATAATCATCCTGACCATATTAGACAATTGATTTATTTATATACATTTATTTTATTTTATTTTATTTTATTTTATTTTATTTTATTTTATTTTATTTTAATAACTGTTTCTATTCATATTTTTCCTGTCCCAAATTTCTCTGTGCTGCATCCTGGATAGGTAAGTTTATAATACATGGACATTTTATTTGGACCTCTCCCATGGCTTGCAGCTGTGGAAGTCCATTTTCCTGATTCATACACCTATTGTAATTAAGGGTCATAAGGTGGATCTTAACTGCAGAGTCTGCTTTTGACCTCTACTAACAGAGACTAGAAAAGTTATTTCCAAGAGTTTATTGGATTCTTCTAGTGGAAATTCTGAAAACAGCTGATCATAGATGTCTCCTACAGGTAACATCTCTGATGTTGAGGGAAGACTGGAGGTAATCATGCTTCCTCAGGTTATCCTAAGGGATAGGCACGTGTGAAGAATATGAAGAATGGCCTCTGGAAGCTCTAGCACTGCAAAGTTCCCATGAACAAATTTCCTCAGGTTTAGTGAGAGAAAACAGAGGCATGTTGTTATGACTTAAGCTCCTGTGGGACTTACCACTAACATCCTTATAAACAAAAGGTATTAGCAAGCCTCCATGAAGCACTGAGTTTTGTCTCTTGCTGAGGTACCATTTTACAGGACATAAGCAGGAACCACTGGTAGTAGTTGGTCTCCATGTTTGTCTGTAGGTAGCATCATATTTTGTATTCTGATTTGGGGTCTCTTGTTTATAGCTTTTTGAGTTCTGTTCATAGAATTATATATACTTTACATATATACTACAATTCATCTATACAGAACACTGAATGTTGCACTAGAATTGGAAAATAAGTATATACACGCATTCAGAATTCCAAAGACCATATTCACATCTTTCATATATCAGAGTGTGCCAGAAATAACTCTGTTGAGTTCTATCAACTGATGTTGAATTTGTATAACTGAGAACAAAAGTAGGAATTGACCTCTTTTCTGTAGTCTCACATGTAAGATCATCTTTGCTAGTATAATACGCTGCCTTAAAAAGAAATGTAAAACAAAAAGAAGAATAATACTGAAAGATAGAATGGCTGAAAATTAGTCTCAAACATTGAAATATAACTGAACAATTTATTTCCTTAAAATTAGTCTAAATATAATTCCTCTTCTCAAAATCATGTAACATTATTTTACTGTTCATTATCTCATTTGTTTATTACTATTTGATTGAGTAGTATTTTTCTCTCCTTTAAAAAGGCTTATTTCTCCTATACTAATTTTAAAGACAACCATATTATTAATGTGTCTTTATTAGCGTGTTTGAGGTCAAATACATTAAATAGGCTCCTTCCCAGGAAACCATTTACTATGTGAGTTGTCATACTAAGGCAAATACATCATTGAACAACAGAAACAGCACAGCTAGCAGAAAATTTGAAAAATACAGCAACATCCATGAAGTATTTGTTACATGACTATGACTAAACCTAAATAACTGATAAAGTTTCACATCTCAAGCAATTTGTTTCACACAAATCGTTATACAGACATACTGCCAAAAAGTGTCTTCATGCATTGTGGGTCACAAAAGGAGTTGAGAGGATGCCCAGGGCATATTAAAAAAAGCATATTCTAGGACCCCTGAAGGGATATGTACTGAGATGGTATATTTACTTAATATCAGATGGATCCAAATGAAGATACTGAGGATCCCAAAGCAATGAACCTGTATTAGTCTAGCGCTGTAGCTGAGGTCGCAGGCCATGGGTACTACTGTGAGGTTAATTAGCACGTGCAGGATTATATACTGTTTCCAGTGTCAGACCTAGCTCAGTCAGATCTAAGACAGAAATCTCACTGTATGGGCATAGTACTTCAGTTTTGATCACCTACTTTTGGTCCAGTTTTCAGTCGTTAGCTCTCTTGGTGGTGTTACATAACCAAAGCCCACTCTTCCTGAAGGAAACACATACCTCCTTGCTATCAAATAGACAGAATACATACAGGGTTCCTCAAGCTGTTTGATTCAGTCTGAGGACCTTTTTATTTTAGATTAATTTTCTACTCTTATATAAAAGCCTTAATCAATAGGCTATAGATACAGATATGCCCAGATTATGACTCTCCCGTTTTCTTGCTTGCCTGAAGATCTTGTCTATGTATGCATGGCTGTCATCAGGAATATAAGAAACTGTACTGGTCCACAATTTGGAAGTGATTTTTTACCAAGGTCCATCTTGTTTTGCTTATTTCTATATTTCAGTTAAATAATGATTGTTTATTAGTAACTTATAAGAAAGCCACATTTTGCAGAAGTTTGCCAAAAAGCTCTTGGATGCTCTGTGTTTCTGATTCTGGTAGATGACAGTAGAAGCTTTAATGCACAATTTTAATCTTGCTAGCAACCCAACTAGGTGACCCTGTGTTTCATAACTTGCCAAAATATTTGCAAAAAGAGATTGGTACACTATATATGACTTTCAATGAGTTATTTTTTTCAGATTTAAGAACAAACAGGGTATGCTGCCATGGCATAAGACAAATTATATTCCCCATCAATTAATATCTGATGAAAAACAAACAAACAAAGGACAGAAACAAATAAAGCCACGAGATTGCTCACAGAAATATGTATTGGGACCTCTGCTCTTCAAATTTAAACCAGTCAGAAACAGTTGACCATGAAGAGTAGCAGGAAGATCTCAAAGCATTAAATGAATTAGTGATAAAAGAACGGATAAAATCCAGTGTGAATTGACTGCATGTGGAGAAAATATCTGAAATGGAATATATACATTTACATGTACATATACATGTATTGATACTCTGGAAAGGGATTTTGAATTCATGGATAGTTCTCTGAAAACGTCAATCAATATGTATTTGTAGTCAAAAGAGAAAATTGTATGTTGAAACTTACTAGGAAAGAAGTTGACAGAAAAAAAATGTTGCTCAGTAAATCTCTTGTATCCTGCTAATTAAAAACCCTGTGAAAGTTTATTAACTCCTAAAGTTATTTTTAAAAGGCCTAATTTGAATTATGAATAATACAGAAAAAAGCAACAAGATAGACAAAGGAGAAAATTATACTGAATTAGGGAAAACCACATATATTAAGTTTCTTGACATTGGAAAAGACATGAAGACAGATATAAGTGATATAGAGAAGGTGAAGAGAGAATAACTATTCAGTTTCCCTTAAGACTAAAACTGGCAGACACCTCATTAAATTACCTGTTATTTAATTTAAAATAAGCAAAAGAGAGGGTTTTTGTCCTCCATCACTCAGCTACACAATAGAACGGTGCTCTGTAATATGTGCAGAGTATATTGTGTAAAAAATATAAGTTTAAAAAAACCTACATAACTACCCAAACTCATGAAGCAACTGCTCCTTTGTTGTTTTCCAGGTTACATTCTTTCACAGTCTCATCCTTAGAAGTGTTCAACCTAGTTTTTGTCCAAAGGAGATTATAGTCTCCACTGAAATCTTCATTCTCTGTCACAGATCTGTCAAAGATTGTACACATTGCTTTGAAAAATCAATTTCATGCATAAATTTTAAAAACTTTCTATTGCAGAAAACAAATGCACAGTAGCCATCTCTTCAGGCTAACTTTTAATCTTACTTTTAACAGGTCTCTAAAGCCTTTAAGAAAGACTCATCTGCTGTTCCTTCACTCCAAAATGTCGTGAATGTTAATTGGTTTGTTGCTGGATATCAACCTGGTACCACTGAAGAGTCATATGTAGTCTTCATTCATTTGATACCAAATTATGCATAGAAACACTTGCCTTACATTAAAGAGATTAAGGTTGCAATGTCGATGATTTAAAAGTTGCCAAAATGAGTGTTCATTGCATTCACTGGTCCCACACATTATAATGAAGTCTTGATTACATGGTTTTCTATTACTTTTTCCACAGAACTCTGTTGTAAGGACTACAATATGATGTGAAGTTCTTTATGCTTGAAATGCGTAAAACAGTTAAAAACCCTAATGTATTGATGTCAGATGTCATCATGTGACATTTTCAGGATAAGTCACTAGATTTGCAGTCTTCAAGTTCCTGCTCTTCCCAGCCAAACACTCAGGAATTGAACTAAATGCTACTCTGGTGCCCAGTCTTATAGTCAGTAGTGTCTCCTTAGGGAAGTTTATTATGGAATTATATTTGTAGGGCAATCATCTATGAAAGGATGGATAGGCTCAATGAGAATGGAATTTGTACAGATTTCAGCTCCTAAATACTAAGAAGCAGTTGCTGAAGGCTGGTTTTCAAAATAGAAACACTGGAGTAAATGGTCATGAAATAGCAAAAGACACATCCCTGACACAGAGGTGACTCCAAGCTCAGTTTCACCTGCCAGTTGAAATGTCAATGTGGTAAGAATTATATTTTGAAATTTAAGACTGGAAAAACTGCTGGTTTTCCTAAACAAGTATGTATTTGTCATAAAAAATTTCAGCCCTAGAATACAAATCTTGGCAGCGTTGCATTAAGAAAAAAATTGGATGATTGTAGTAATTTTATGTAATAATATGTAAATGTATACAGCCAGTAATGACTAAAAAACAGGAAGGTAAACAGTTTACTCATTTACTTGACAGATTCCAACATACAACAGTTAGACAAGAGCATAATATTTTGAAATATACTTACTGTTCTTTATACGGAAGTTAGTAGGAAATCCATGTGACTAAAATAATGAGGAGACATTGATTTGTTTTATATTATCATGTTAGTTATGTCGGAGTACTGATTATTATAAAATAACATTTTATTTCACATGAACACAAATATTTTCTGGTGGTTATGTTATGCTGATTATTTTTTTGGGCAGTGGAGGAAGTATATTTTTTAAATGGTAAATAGAGATACTAATTCCAGATCTTTCCTGTTGTTCTTAAAGAAGATCTTAAGGAACATAGGTTTTTTAAATCACTGTTATGAAAAGGAATACAACTGGATAGAATGGGCTAAAATATTTACCTGTGATAGTTTGCAATGCTCTGCAGACATATTTTTGCCTGCCATGCCATATGAATAAGTAAAATAGGATTAAATGTTTGTGTTTTCATGCCAATCTACAAGCATCCAAGGAATTTCTCTTCTTGAGAAAGCGATATATACCATATATAGTAAGAAATTCTTCAGTTTCTTGGAAAATGCCTTCAAGTGGAGGAATGGATGGTTTATAACCATGAACGATTTTTTTTGCCCCACACAAATGTTGTAACTTCATTTTATTGCAAATGCTAGCAAAGTTCTCCCTGCTGATAACAGTGTTCATCCAAGCTCTGTGAAAGTTGTTTACAGCATCATAACTAAAAGTAAAATGATAAAGGAGCAAATAATTATGTAGCTGCCAATACTTGGAAGATAAGCAAGAATAAGAAGAGCTCTGACTGAAGATTTTTAAATTTATTTTTATTTTTGATGGATTTAATTGCTTTTGTTTTCCTGACAAATATTAAATTCATTTTGCAGAAGTGGAGGCTCTCCAACTGGTTTTTGTATTCCTGTCTGAGAACAGTGACTGGTGCTCTGGCTCTGTACTGACTCATGAATGGTGGTAAGTGCCCTGCAGGGAGACTACAGCAATGTCAGCAGAGGAACTGGCAGTGCAGAGGCAAGAGGAAGCATTGTGGCAGGATAAGCTGCCCCGGAGGAAAACCTGATTGTAAAAGTATGTCATTTAGATGTTCACATACCCAGGAGCCGGGCCGCTGAAGAACCACAGAAACAATCACAAAGTGGTTCAAGCTGCTAAGATTGAACTGGCTCAGGTGAATCTAGACTGACAATATAAGGGTGAATTAATTATAGCTCGGTGGGCCCATGGCACCTCAGGCTATCAAGGAAGATATGCAATGTATAGGTGGGCTCAGGATCTAGAGGTGGACTTGACATGGACACCACGACGTTATCTGTGAATGTGAAATGTGCTGCAATCAAATAAGCCAAGCAGTTAAAGCCTTTCTGGTATGGAAAATGGCTGAAATATAAAGATGGGGAGGTCTGACTGATTATATTACACTCCCAAAAAACGGCCAAGGCAAGTGCCATATGTTAACAGCACTGGAAGCAACCACCAGATGGTAGGAAACATCCTGTGCCCCATGCTTCTGCCTAGAACACTATCCTGGGCCTTGAAAAACAGGACTTACGGTGCCATGACATCCCAGAAAGAATGGAGTCAGACAGTGGAACTCATTTCTGAAATAACCTCAAAGACACCTTGTGGGAACAAGCTGAGTTACTTTGCACCTACATTGAGTTAATCCAAATCAAAAGGGAGGATAGACCTTGGCTAAGCACTTTGAGAGAGAGAATGTTATTTCTCAAAGTGGGAAACCACTTTAAACAGCCTGCAGGATAAGCAGCCACCGCATGATGCGAGTGTGAATGTGTGGGATCAGGGCACTGGTTTGGGACGATCCTGGGAATTCCAGTTGACTAAAAGAAAAACACTGGGTGCTGTTTATGAGAGAATATGAATAAAAGGAGAACACCGAAAAGTGTCAGTGGACAAGTCCCAAAATCGAACTCTGTGTGTGCAGCCTCATTTTCTCCTTCAGTACCCATAACACCTGGGCCAAAAAGGATGGCATTGAGTGGATTTATCATATCCCCTACCATGCACCAACCTTCAGGAAAATTGAACAACACATTGGACAATTAAAGACAACACTGAGATGTTGGGACATTCAAATGTTGGGATACACATTTAACAAAAGCTCCTTGGCTAGCTAACACTAGGAGATCTGACAGTCAAGCTGACCTTGCCTAATAAAACTCTTATGTAATATAGAGGGGGATAAAGTTTTTGTGGTGCACATAAAAATATACTGGGGAAGGCAGCCTGGGTTATTCCTGCCCCAGACAAAGGTAATCCTTATCCACGGGATTGCTTTTGCTCACTGGACACACTTGATGGGTAATGTGGGAAAGATGAAGAAGTCCAATGTGTAACTCAAGGAGGTTTGATTTTAGGTGAGAATAGCCAATAATTTGAATTGTATGGTGTTAATTACTACATGATACTGTACATCATCACTACTATGGTTGTTATATGCCATGTGAACAATATTACAGTAAGAATCACACTAATTAACGAAGAATGAATTTCAATGGAATCAGAACTGGCTTCAGCATGAAACCCTACACATTACCTCTCTTGTCCAGAAGGATCAAGATACAGCCCAAAGTCATGACTAGCTCAACAGACATTTTAGTGGATGGCCCATAGACTGTGGGAGTGATATACGTGAGTATATATCAAAAGACAGGAAGGGTGATAGTGACTAATTGGGATTTATTGGAAAGTACGGGACTGGGGCATGATGTACATGGTATAAAGTAAGGGGTGGATATTGTCCCAGTTTTGGAAGGGATAGAGTTAATTTTGTTCCTTCTAGCTGGTTCCTTCTAGTACTGTGTTTTGGATTTAGTATGAGGATAATTATGAGACTACACTGATGTTTTTGTTGTTACTAAGTGGTGTTTACACTAAGTCAAGGAGTTTTTAGCTTCTCATGCTGTCAGGTCAGCAAGAAGTATGGGATTACACAAGAAGTCAGGAAGGGATACAGCCAAAGAGATATTTTATACCATATGACATCATGTTCAGCATATAAACTAGGAGTAAAGTGGCTTGGGGGCTGCCTCTCAGGAATAGGCTGAGCATGGCCTGTATCAGGAACAGTGTGGCCAACAGGACCAGGGAAGTGATTCCTCCCCTGTACTCAGCACTGGTGAGGCCACACCTCGGTACTGTGTCCAGTTCTGGGCCACTCAGTTCAGGAAGGATATTGAGGTGCTGGAGCAGGTCCAGAGAAGGGCAACGAGGCTGGTGAAGGGACTTGAGCACAAGTCCTATGAGGAGAGGCTGAGGGAGCTGGGGCTGTTTAGCCTGGAGAAGAGGAGGATCAGGGGAGACCTCATCACTCTCTATAGCTCCCTGAAAGGAGGTTGGAGCCAGGTGGGGGTTGGTCTCTTCTCCCAGGCAACAATGAATAAGACAAGAGGGTATGGTCTTAAGGTCTGCCAGGGGAGGTTTAGGTTAGATATCAGGAAGAAATTCTTTACAGAAAGGGTAATCAGACATTGGAATGGGCTGCCCAGGGAGGTTTTTAAGCTGAGACTGGATGTGGCACTAAGTGTCATTGTCTAGTAACCACAGTGGTAGTGGATCAAGAGTTGGACTTGATGATCTCAGAAGTCCCTTCCAACTTGGCTGATTCTATGATTCTGTGATTCTATGATCATTTAGTTGATGGTGAGCAGTTGTTTTTCATTAGCAACATTTGTTTTTCATGAGTTTTAACTTTCTCTCCCTTTGTTATACTTTTCATTACAAATTGTTGTTGTTGTCATAGTTGTTATTATTATTATTATTATTTTTAAATTATCAGACTTTTCTTTCCTCAACCCACAAGTTTTCTTTTTAAGCTTTCTGCTTCTCGCTACCATCCTGTTGTGTGGGAGTGAGTGAGCAGCTGTATGGTGCTTAGTTACTGGCTAGGGTTAACCTGTGACAGTGTTAAACAGGGTTAGATGCACTCTAATATTTGGCTTACACCTTTATTAGAAATACTATCTGTCTCCAAACACCCTTAGTGACAATATACTCCCTTCCCTCAATCTTTCAGATGAGAAAAGAAAAAAAGCTTATCCACAAATATTTTTCATATGTAATCCTTTTTAAGGGGTCCTCCATTTCTTTACAGGGGTATGTGGGCTGCATTACAAAGCTTTCCCACTGTGCACATCTTCATTTGAAAAAGCTTTATTTGTCAGATTTTACTACATCATTAAATGTCTGTAAATACAAGTACTAAGGGCCA
>NW_026990895.1:0-34970 GCF_036250125.1 Pseudopipra pipra
TTTTTTTATATCAGGATAGGTCGATTAGGTGGGATGCAATGTTTTGGCCGTTGCTTAGGAGGTTGGTGGAGCTGAGGCGGTGTATGAGGGGATTAAAGTATCCTAGAGTGTTGGAGAAGTTTATAGTCATATTTTGCTTAGGAAGGGTGAGTGAATGCGTGAGTTTTGATAGTTCCAGTGCTAGAATAATACCTAATGTTGTGATAATGATGGCTGTGGTTTTTGTAAGAAGAGGCATAGTTATAGGAGGGGTTTTTGTGGGAGAAATATAAGAGGTGATTAGTAATCCAGCCATGATACTTCCGAGAGCAAGACGGGTGATTGGGTTTGTGACTGCTGGGTTGTTTTCATTAATGGGGGTAATAGAAGGAATTCGGGTGTAGTCGGTTTGTACTAGTAGGGTTATACGCAGGCTATAAGTTGCAGTAAATGATGTGGCTACAAGTGTTAGAAGGAGCGCTCAGGTGTTTAAGTAGGAGGTGTTGAGGCTTTCGATGATGAGGTCTTTTGAGTAGAACCCTGCTAGAAATGGGGTTCCTATGAGAGCTAGGTTTCCGATTGTCAGACATGAAGTGGTTGTAGGGAGTAATTTTTGTAGACCTCCTATTTTTCGGATGTCTTGTTCACCGTTGAGGCTATGGATGATAGATCCAGAGCAGAGGAAGAGTATGGCTTTGAAGAATGCGTGGGTGGAAATATGTAGAAAGGCTAGTTGGGGTAGGTTTAAGCCAATAGTAACTATTATTAGGCCTAATTGGCTGGATGTAGAGAAAGCAATAATTTTTTTGATGTCGTTTTGGGTAAGAGCGCATGTAGCGGCAAATAGTGTGGATAGGGCACCTATACAGAGGCACGCAGTTAGAGCGATTTGATTACTACATAATATGTGGTGAGTGCGAATTAATAGAAAGATTCCGGCAACTACTATTGTACTGGAATGGAGTAGAGCGGATACAGGAGTTGGTCCTTCTATAGCGGCTGGGAGTCACGGGTGGAGGCCGAATTGGGCGGATTTACCTGTGGCTGCTAAAATGAGTCCTATAAGAGGAAGTAAGGGTATTTGGTTTGGGTAAGATGGTTGTTGAATTTCTCATGTATTGATTGAAGAGGCTAATCATGCTATGCAGAGGATCAGTCCGATATCTCCGATACGATTATAAAGTACGGCTTGGAGTGCGGCGGTGTTAGCTTCTGCTCGGCCGTATCATCATCCGATTAGGAGGAAGGATATAATTCCAACTCCTTCTCAGCCAATAAATAGGAGGAATATGTTGTTGGCGATAATTAAGATTAGCATAGCAATGAGGAAAATTAAGAGGTAGAGAGAGAATTTTGTGGCATGAGGTTCTGAGGCTATGTACCATGTTGCGAATTGTAGAATAGATCATGTTACGAATAGAGCAATGGGGAAGAATATTAAGGAGTATTGGTCTATTTTAAGGTTAAAAGGGATTTTGAAGTTTGTAATGAATTTTCACTCTCAATAGAAGGTAGTGTTTTCCATATTAGAATAGATAGAGAGGATTATGGGAATTAAACTGGTCATGAAGGAAGTTTTGACAGTATATATAATGGTGGTTGGGGAGTTTTGATAGTTCTTGGATAGAAGGGGAAGAAGAATAGGAGTAGAAAGAATGGCCAAGGTTAGGAATATGGAGGTGTTGAGAATTAATGGAAAGTCCATTACTTTTACTTGGACTTGCACCAAGATGAATGGCTCCTAAGACCAGTGGATTGCTATTATCCTTTAAAAGTAAGGGGGCTGAGGTCTTAGGCTCAGATGCAAGAGTTAGCAGTTCTTGTTGGTTAAACCTCCCCTCGGCAGGCAAGAAGAGTTTAACTTCTATTTTTAGGATCACAGTCTAATGTTTGGCTTAAAACTATGCTTGCATATGGGGATTCCTGAGATTAGTTCTGGTTTTAGGATGAGGAGAAGGGAGGGTAGAATGTGGAGTGTTATAAGGAGATGTTCTCGCGTATTCGAATTTTGGGTAGTTGTGATGTAAGTTGGGGTTGGTCCTCGTTGGGTTATAAGGAGTATGTAGAGGGTGTAGGCTGCAGTCAGTAGAGTTGCGATTCCGGTTAGGATGATAGTGAATGCAGATCAATTGAAGAGAGCAATTATGATAGTTAGTTCAGCTATTAGATTAGTGGTAGGAGGAAGAGCCATGTTAGTTAGGTTAGCTAGAAGTCATCAGATTCCTATGAGAGGTAGGAGGGGTTGTAGGCCTCGTGTTAAGAGGAGGGTGCGGCTGTGTATGCGTTCATAATTTGTATTAGCTAGGCAAAATAGTATGGAAGAGGTGAGTCCATGTGAAATTATCAAGATTATCGCTCCTGAAAAAGATCAATGGGTTTGGATTATTGTTGCGGCAATGACTAGGCCTATATGGCTTACCGAGGAGTAGGCGATTAGAGATTTAAGGTCAATTTGGCGTAGGCAGATGGAGCTTGTTATTAATGCCCCTCATAGGGCTAAGGTTAGGAATGGGTAGTAGAGGTAGTCGAGCAGGGAGTTTAAGACCATTGAGATACGTATAATGCCGTACCCTCCAAGTTTGAGGAGGAGTGCGGCTAGAAGTATGGACCCTGCGATTGGTGCCTCTACGTGGGCTTTTGGGAGTCATAGGTGTAATCCATAAAGGGGGGCTTTTACTATGAAAGCGAGTAGTAGGGCTAGGCTTGATATGAGGCCTGTTCAGGAGTTTGTAAGGGATGGATGTGAAAGTTTTATTATAATGATGTGCATGGACCCTGTTTGAGTGTGAAGATAAAGGATCGCAACTAATAGGGGAAGAGAACTGACTAGGGTATAGAATAAGAGGTAGACCCCAGCACTTAAACGTTCTGGTTGGCTGCCCCATCGTGTAATTAGAATTAGAGTAGGGATTAAGGTTGCTTCGAATGCAATATAAAACAATATCAGTTCTAAGGCTGAGAAGGCCAGGATGATAAATGGTTGAGCAAGGATTATGGTTATGATAAATATATATTTTCGTGTAGGGGGCTCTTGCTGGAGGTGATTTTGGCTTGCTAACATTATAAGGGGCAGAAGTCAACAAGATAGGACTAATAAGGGGGATGAAATTTGGTCGATACCAAGTCATGGGGATAGGTTCTTGTTAGGGTGGTAGGTTGAAGAGAGTCACTGTAAGCTGGCGGTTGCGATTAAGAGGCTGTGGGAAGTGACATTAAGTCAAAGAAATTTTTGGGGTGATAGGAGGGTTATAGGGAGTAGTATGATCGTGGGGAGAATAATTTTTAGCATTGTAGAAGGTTTAGATTATGCAAATGATCTGACCCGTGAGTTCGGGTGGAAGCTACTAGAATTGCCAGGCCGGCGCCTGCTTCACAGGCTGAAAATGCTAGTATGAGAATGGGTATTAGGGAGGGGGATGTTGTTTGGGTTTGGATGGGCCACATGGATAGGGCAATGTATATGGATAGTATTATACTTTCTAAGCATAGTAGGGCGGAAATTAGGTGTATTCGGTGAAAGGCTAGTCCTAGGCTGCTTAGGGCGAAGGCAGAGTAGAAGCTTAAATGTAGAAAGGTCATTGAGAAAGTCACAGAGTGGGACTGTGGTTTGTTGAGCCGAAATCAACTGTCTTAATTAGACTAACTTTCTGTAGTTATTCTGCTCATTCTAAGCCCCCTTGTATCCATTCATAGATTAATCCGAATGCGAGGAGGAGAATAATGGCGAAGGTTCAGGTTAAAGTATTGAGGGGGGAGAGAAGTTGAGTAGCTCATGGGAGGGGTAGTAAGAGGGCGATTTCTAGGTCGAACAAGAGAAATAAGATTGCGACAAGAAAGAATCGGATTGAAAAAGGGAGACGGGCTGAGCCCAGTGGGTCAAAGCCACATTCATATGGGGATAGTTTTTCTGAATCTGGATTTATTTGAGCCAGTCAAAGGTTTAATGAAGTTAGGATAATACATAGTGATAGAGAGGTTGTAAATATAAAGAGGATTATGTTAATTGCCTTTCTCTGGTTTTGATCCAGATTTTAGAGATTGGAAGTCAATTGTAATTAATATACTAGAAAGGCAGGATCCTCATCAGTAGATTGTTATATAGAGGAATAGTCAGATAATATCAACAAAATGTCAGTATCAAGCCGCTGCTTCAAAGCCAAAGTGGTGGTTGGGTGTGAAATGGAATTTGATGAGACGGAAAAGGCAAATTAAGAGAAAGGATGACCCAATGATTACGTGAAGGCCATGGAATCCTGTGGCTACAAAGAAGGTGGATCCATAGATTCCATCAGCAATTGAGAATGGCGCTTCATAATATTCTATTGCTTGAAGTGCTGTAAAGTAGAATCCTAACAGGACAGTTATGAGTAGGGCCTGAGTAGCTTGATTTCGGTTACCTTCTGTAATGCTATGATGAGCTCATGTAACGGTAACTCCTGAAGCTAAAAGGATGGCAGTGTTTAGTAGAGGTACTTCTATTGGATTGAGGGGTTTGATTCCCATAGGGGGTCATTGCCCTCCGAGTTCTGGGGTGGGGACTAAGCTAGAGTGAAAGAATGCTCAGAAGAATCCTAGAAAGAAGAAGGCTTCGGAGGTAATGAATAGAATTATTCCGTAGCGTAAGCCTTTTTGGACTGTTAGAGTATGGTGACCTTGGAATGTGCTTTCTCGTACGATATCACGCCATCATTGAATTATTACTAAAATTATGGAAAGCAGGCCTAGGAGTAAGAGTTGCATGGAATTGTGATGGAATCATATGGCCAATCCGGAGGTAGTAAGGAGAGCGGCCGCAGCTCCGAAAATGGGTCAGGGGCTTGGGTCTACTATATGGAAGGAGTGGGCTTGGTGTGTCATTAAAGGTTAAATGTTTTCTTGTAAGTAAAGGCTTAGTAGTAGTACAAAGACATAGGCTTGGATTATTGCTACGGCTACTTCTAAAATTGTTAGGAGAAGGAGAATAGCTGTGGTTAAGAGGGATACTGCAGGTATAATGGGAAGGAGGACAGCAGTGGCTGTAGAAATGAGTTGGATAAGTAGATGTCCTGCTGTGAGGTTGGCTGTAAGGCGGACTCCTAAGGCAAGTGGACGAATGAGAAGGCTTGTTGTTTCGATTATGATAAGGGCAGGGATTAGGGGTGTTGGGGTACCTTCTGGCAAGAGGTGTCCTAGGGAAGCTGAGGGTTGGTTTCGTAGGCCTGTTAATAGTGTAGCAAGTCATAGGGGGAAGGCAAGGGCTAGGTTTATTGATAGTTGAGTAGTAGGTGTGAATGTGTAGGGTAAAAGGCCTAATAGGTTGATTATTAATAGTATGATTATGAGTGATGATAAGATTAGGGCTCATTTGTGGCCTTTTTTGTTTAATGGGGTTATCAGTTGTTTTGTAATTAGGTGGAAGAATCAGAGTTGAAGCGTTGAAAGACGATTTGTAACTCATCGGTTGCCAGGGGAGGGAAGCAAGAGAGTTGGGAACAATAGAGAGATCAGAATAAGGGGGATTCCTAGAAGTGTTGGGCTTATAAATTGGTCGAAGAAGCTTAGGTTCATGGTCAGTCTCAAGGGTAAGTTTTTATAGTGGATAATGTTTTGTTGGATGGCGAGTTGGTTGGAGTAAATAATAAAAGTTTAGGTTGAAGGATGAGGGAAAAAGTGAGTCATGAAGTAAGTATAATAAAGAGTCAGGGCGCTGGGTTTAGCTGAGGCATGTCATTAAGGAGGATGGGTAGTCCTCTTTCTCTAGCTTAAAAGGCTAGTGCTGGTTCATAGCTTCTTAATGATTAGGATGTTAGAAGTGAAGATCAGTTTTCGAAGTCTGTTAGAGGAGCTGATTCCACTACAATGGGTATGAAGCTGTGATTGGCTCCACAGATTTCTGAGCATTGGCCGTAGAAGATTCCAGGGCGGGTTGTGATGAAGGAAGTTTGATTTAGTCGTCCTGGAATTGCATCGGTTTTTACACCAAGGCTGGGCACGGCTCATGAGTGGAGGACATCATCAGCTGTGACGATAACTCGGATTGGGGATTCTATTGGGATAACAATGCGGTTATCAACTTCTAGGAGGCGGAAGTGACCAAGTGGTAGGTCTGTGGTTGGTAACATGTAAGAGTCAAAGGATAAATCTTTGAAGTCTGTGTATTCATAGGATCAATATCATTGATGACCAATGGCTTTAAGGGTAAGGTCGGGTTCGTCGATTTCGTCTATTATGTAGAGGATTTGAAGGGATGGGAGGGCTAGTATAATTAGGACGATGGCAGGTAGAATTGTTCAGACAAGTTCTACTTCTTGTGCGTCGACGGTGTTAGAGGATAGTTTTTCTATGAGTATAAGAGCTAGGAGGTATAGAACTAGGCTACAGATGGCTAGAGCAACTATTAGGGCATGATCATGAAATTCGATGAGTTCTTCTATAATAGGGGATGAAGCGTCTTGAAAACCAAGTTGAGAGTGGTTGGCCATAATGTGGAAGGTGGGATGTACTGGGTTTTCACCTGTGATTTAGTCTTGACAAGACTATGTAATTATTTTACTAACAACCCATAAGAAAGAAGCATGAGTGGTTAGATGCGGTTGGCTTGAAACCAGCTTATGAGGGTTCGATTCCTTCCTTTCTTGTACTTGAACAAAAGCTGGTTCTTCGAAGGTGTGGTAAGGGGGAGGGCAGCCGTGAATTCATTCGATGTTTGTGGAAGTAAGTTCTGGTTGTAATACTTTTCGTTTGGATGCGAAGGCTTCTCAGATAATAAATATCAGTATAATTACGGCTATCATGGAGATAAGGGAGCCAATGGAGGATAGGGAATTCCATAAGGTATAAGCATCTGGATAGTCTGAGTATCGACGTGGTATACCAGCTAAACCTAGGAAATGTTGTGGGAAGAATGTTAGGTTAACCCCAAAGAATATTACCCCGAAGTGGGCTTTAGCTCACGTAGGATGGAGGGTGTAACCAGTAAATAGTGGGAATCAATGTGTGAAGCCAGCTAAGATGGCGAATACTGCTCCCATAGACAGTACGTAGTGGAAGTGTGCAACTACGTAGTAGGTATCGTGTAAGGCAATATCTAGGGAGGAGTTAGCAAGAACGATACCTGTTAGTCCACCAATGGTGAAGAGGAAAATGAAGCCTAGGGCTCATAGTATGGGTGGGTCTCATTTAATTGTCCCACCATGTAGGGTGGCTAGTCAACTGAAAACTTTAATGCCAGTAGGAATTGCAATAATTATGGTAGCAGATGTAAAGTATGCTCGGGTATCTACGTCCATTCCAACTGTGAATATGTGGTGGGCTCATACGATGAAGCCTAGGAAACCAATAGATAATATGGCTCAGACTATGCCTATGTAGCCGAAGGGTTCTTTTTTACCAGCGTAGTAGGCTACGACGTGGGAGATAATTCCGAATCCTGGCAGAATAAGGATGTAGACTTCTGGGTGTCCAAAAAATCAAAATAAGTGTTGATATAAAATTGGGTCTCCACCTCCTGCGGGGTCGAAGAATGTAGTGTTTAGGTTTCGATCTGTTAGAAGTATTGTAATGCCAGCAGCTAGAACTGGTAGGGAGAGGAGAAGTAGTACTGCGGTGATTAGGACGGATCAAACAAATAGGGGGGTTTGGTATTGTGAAAGAGCAGGTGGTTTTATGTTAATTGCTGTAGTAATAAAGTTGATTGCTCCGA
This sequence comes from Pseudopipra pipra, assembly GCF_036250125.1. Lineage (NCBI taxonomy): Eukaryota > Metazoa > Chordata > Aves > Passeriformes > Pipridae > Pseudopipra > Pseudopipra pipra. The sequence goes on from NW_026990895.1 coordinate 7,661, forward strand.
GGATAGAGGAGACACCTGCTAGGTGAAGGGAGAAAATGGCGAGGTCTACTGATGCACCAGCGTGGGCTAGGTTTCCAGCTAGGGGTGGGTATACTGTTCATCCTGTCCCGGCCCCAGCTTCAACTGTGGAAGATGCTAAAAGTAGTAAGAAGGATGGGGGAAGAAGTCAGAAGCTTATATTATTTATTCGTGGGAATGCCATGTCGGGGGCGCCAATTATTAATGGGACTAGTCAGTTACCAAACCCTCCAATTATAATAGGTATTACTATAAAGAAAATTATAACAAATGCATGTGCGGTGACGATTACATTATAGATTTGGTCATCGCCTAAAAGGGTTCCTGGTTGTCCTAGTTCTGCTCGAATGAGGAGACTTAGGGCTGTACCAATTATACCAGCTCATGCACCGAAAATAAGGTAAAGTGTGCCGATGTCTTTGTGATTGGTAGAGAATAGTCAACGGTTGATAAAAGTCATAGGTAAGATGGCTGAGTGTTGAAGCGTTAGGCTGTAGTCCTTTTTACAGAGGTTTGATTCCTCTTCTTATCGATTCTGTAGTGAAGTTCATGTTGAGTTGCAAGCTCATTGATGTGTATCAAATATACACCAGGATCTAGTAGGCAGAAGCCTGTTGGATAGGGCATTTAGCTGTTAACTAAAGTTTTATGGGATCGAGGCCCATCTGTCTAGAAAGAGATTCTAGCTTAATTAAAGCGCTTGAGTTGCATTCAGGAAATACAGGTTAATATCCTGTGAATTTTAGCAGAAACTAAGGAGAGCTGGTCCTTGTTTAAGGCTTTGAAGGCCTTCGGTTTAAGTAACCTAAGTTTCTAGGAAATAGTAAGTACTATGGGGGATAATGGTAGGAGTATGATTGACAGAGAAGTAAAGATTGTAGTTAAGGGATTAGTTGGTTTGTTAGTCTGTCATTGTTTTATGTAGTTGGTGAAGTTTGGGGGTAGTGTGATAGTTGCACAGTAGGCTAGACGTAGGTAGAAGAAAAGTCCGAGTAAAGAGAGTAGAGAAATGGCTGTGGCTGTTGCAGTTAGTTCTTGCTTAGTGAGTTCTTGAATAATTAATCATTTGGGTAGAAATCCTGTTAGGGGAGGGAGGCCTGCGAGGGAGAGGAGAGTGAGCATGAAAATTGTAGTTAATGGGGGAATTTTGGTTCATGTGGTTATTACAGTGGATAATTTTAGGGTATTGGTTGTGTTGAGAATAAGGAAGATAGCGGAAGTTGTTATGGTATAGAGATAAAAGGTAATTAAAGTTAGATTGGGGTCATAGTTGAGAATAATAGTTATTCATCCAAGGTGGGCGATGGATGAAAAGGCTAAGACTTTGCGAGTTTGAGTTTGATTTAACCCTATTCAGCCTCCTAGGGCTGCGGAGGCGATAGCTATTGAAGTTAGGAGGGTTGAGTTAAGTGATGGGGATGTTAAGTAGAATAGGGTAATTGGTGGAAATTTTATAATTGTAGCTAGTAGGAGGCATGTTGTTATGGTTGAGCCTTGAAGGACTTCTGGAAATCAGAAATGGAATGGGACTAAGCCTAGTTTGATTGAAATTGCAACTGTTGATAGTATGCATGATATAGGGTGGGTTAGTTGGGTGATGTCTCATTGACCAGAAAATCATGCGTTGATCATGCTAGCAAATAGGAGTAGTGTGGATGCGGTTGCTTGGGTCAGAAAGTATTTAGTAGAAGCTTCAATGGCTCGTGGATGGTGGGTTTTAGAGATTAAGGGAAGGATAGCTAAAGTGTTAATCTCTAAGCCAATTCATGCTGTTATTCAGTGGTTGCTTGAAATTGTGATGGAGGTTCCCAAGAGTAAGCTTGCTGTAGAGATTAATTTAGCTTGAGGATTCATTAGTAAGGGAAGGAGTTAAACCATCATTTTCGGGGTATGGGCCCGATAGCTTAATTAGCTGACCTTACTAGAAAATAATATAGAGGGAGTATAGAGGATTTTGATTCCTTTAGTGTAGGTTCGATTCCTACTTTTCTAAGTTTAGGAAATGAGAGGGTTGGTATACCTCTATGTTTACTTTATCATAGTAACCCTTTTGGATTCAGGCACATTTCCTTGGTTATCTTAGGTAGGGAGGTAGGCCTGCATATGAGATAGGGAGGCTAGTATGTCATAGGCATAAGGCTAGTGTTAGGGGTAGGAAGTTTTTTCAGAGTAAATGTATGAGTTGATCATAGCGGAATCGAGGGTAAGAGGCGCGGATTCATAAGAAGCCTGCGGACAGGAGGAGGGTTTTTGTAGCTAGAGTTAGAGGGAAGAATTCTTGAGGGAGATTGAGTGAGCTGGGGTTCAGGAATAGAATGGTTGTGAGTGCATTTATTAGTATAATATTAGCATATTCAGCTAGGAAGAATAAGGCAAATGGACCTGCAGCATATTCTACATTAAACCCTGAGACTAGTTCAGATTCTCCTTCTGTTAGGTCAAATGGGGCGCGGTTTGTTTCAGCAAGTGAGGAAATATATCATATTATTGCTAGAGGTCAGGAGGAGAAAATGAGGTAAAGAGGTTCTTGTGTAATAGCAAGGGTGTTAAGGGTATAATTACCACTTAGAATAATTACAGATAGGAGAATAATGGCTAGGGTAACCTCATAGGAAATGGTTTGTGCGACTGCTCGGAGGGCGCCAATCAGAGCATATTTTGAATTAGAGGCCCACCCTGATCATAGAATTGAGTAAACTGCTAAGCTGGAGAGGGCCAGGAGGAAAAGTATACCTAGGTTTAGGTCAGTGAGGGGAAATGGTAGGGGGAGAGGCAGTCAGATTGTAATTGCTAAGAGAAGGGCTAGGATAGGGGTAGCTATAAATAGGTAAGGGGATGAAGTTGATGGACGGATTGGTTCTTTAATGAACAGTTTTACTCCATCTGCTATAGGTTGTAATAGGCCAAATGGTCCTACAATGTTAGGTCCTTTTCGGGCTTGTATATAACTTAGAACTTTGCGTTCAACCAGGGTTAGGAATGCTACGGCGATGAGGATGGATAAAGCATAGGATAGTGATATAATGAGGTAAATCAGGACTAAGTGAGTTGCCATATGTTTTATGTGGAGCTAGGGAGAGGATTTGAACCTCTGGGTAAAGGGCTTAAGCCTTCTGCATTTGCCAAGCTCTGCCACGCTAGCGGTCCTTTTCTAGGAAGGGGTTATGGTAGGGCTCTTGGTAATTTAGTTGGGTTCATTACTGGGTGCGAAGGCGTGCCTGTAGCATAGGCCTTACTTCTTCGGTCCTTTCGTACTAGAAGGAGTTATTACATAGATAGAAACCGACCTGGATTGCTCCGGTCTGAACTCAGATCACGTAGGACTGTTAATCGTTGAACAAACGAACCCTTGGTAGCGGTTGCACCACTAGGATGTCCTGATCCAACATCGAGGTCGTAAACCTCCTTGTCGATGTGGGCTCTTGAAGGAGATTGCGCTGTTATCCCTGGGGTAGCTAGGTTCATTAATCAATAATATTGGGTCTGGCTACTATTAGCACGTTGATGAGTTGTTCTTGGTCAAGATGGGTTATCCGGTTTTTGGAGGTTAAGTTTATCTCCAAGGTCGCCCCAACCAAAAAATGCGTACCAGTAAAATCCGAGGGAGTGGGTCCTGTGGAGGAAAATTGTTGGTGGGGATGGTAGCAGGTTTTAAAGTTCCACAGGGTCTTCTTGTCTTATGAAGTTATTCCTGCTTTTGCACAGGAAGATCAATTTCACTGATTATCCGTAGGAGACAGTTAAGACCTCGTTAAGCCATTCATACAAGTCCCGATTTATGGGACAATTGATTGCGCTACCTTTGCACGGTTAGGATACCGCGGCCGTTGAACTTATTGTCACTGGGCAGGCTTCACCTTTAATACTTGACTTAGCTAAAGGCTATGTTTTGGTAAACAGTCGGGCCTTGGTTTTGCCTAGTTCCTTTTACAGATTTAAATCGTCTTTGAGAGGCACTCCGTAGGTGGGTTAACAAGGTTTTAGATATAGGATCTTGTTAGGGTTAGAAAATATCCTGTAGTTTGTTAATAATGTTATAATGTAAGTTTGTGCCGTAGAGGGGGGGGTCCCTAGTTACTTATTTTAGCATTAATTCTCTTATTTATCATAAGTTAGCCTATTAAGGAAGAGGGAGTCATAGGAAGATTAGGATTTTTAGGTACAGAGCTTTGACGCACTCTTTAATGGTGGCTGCTTGAAGGCCCACAGTTGAGGAACAATTTAATTTATCCGCTGGAAGAGAGTGTGCTCTTTTTTAAAGGAGCTGTACCTCCTTTAAATAACCCTTAATTCATTTCATGTGGGTTGAATATAGTCATGGGGGGGTGAATTAAGAGAGAACTAAGGTTCGTTTCATAGGCAACCAGCTATCACCCAGCTCGATTGGCTTTTCACCACTACTAACGAGTCATCCCACTCTTTTGCAACAGAGACGGGTTTGCTCAGTAAATAGCTGCTCGTAAGTAGCTCGCTTGGGTTTCGGGGCGGCAAGCTTAAATTGGCATTTTGCTTGGGAAGTTCTTGCTAAATCATGATGCAAAAGGTACAAGGATTGGTCTTTGCTATTTAGCGCTTGGCTTGTCATTGTTATTTCATTTTTCCCTACGGTACATGGTCTCTATCGCGTCTTGAGTTCACCTTTCTATCGCCTATACTAGGTTAAGTGAGAGAATGCTTTGATTTAGTGGGTGGCATGGTTTAGTTCATATGTAATTTGGTAGCAGAGCTAGAGTTAGGCTTCAAGACGATCTGGTGAGGAGCAGATATCTTTCAGGTGTAAGCTGAATGCTTTTTTTATAGCTACGTCTTGGTAAACTAAGTGCACCTTCCGGTACACTTACCTTGTTACGACTTGCCTCATCTTTAGCTTGAGAGCCTATTATGAATAAGATTGGTTGTAGCTTGTGAGGAGGGTGACGGGCGGTATGTACGTGCTTCAGAGCCAACTTAAAGGGGGCATTATTATCCTGCTTTACTGCTAAATCCGCCTTTTGGGAGTGGTTTCACGCTCCCTGTCGTGGGAAGGGGTTTTCTCTGCTAGAAAATGTAGCCCATTTCTACCACCCCATGAGCTATACCTTGACCTGTCTTAATAGCGGGTGGGGTTGCTATTGTGCTCACTGTTGAACCCTCAGTTTAGGGGTGAGCTGACGACGGCGGTATATTGGCTGATTTGGCTAGGGATGGTTGGGTGTATCGTGGTTATCGATTATAGAACAGGCTCCTCTAGGTGGGTTTGGAGCACCGCCAAGTCCTAGAGTTTTAAGCGTTTGTGCTCGTAGTTCTCAGGCGGATGCTTAAGTGGTGAAAGCATCGGGATTTAGGGCCAGGCATAGTGGGGTATCTAATCCCAGTTTGTGTCCTGGCTTTCGTGGGGTTTTGTTGATCATGGGACTAAGATCGTTTTTATGGGAGTATTAAATGCATCTTATGCTTATAACAGCTTGGTTGCATGTCAGTCTTAGTTGAAGTGATAGTGAAAAGCCACTCTTACGCCGTATAAAGTTAATTTGGGTTTCTTGTGTGACCGCGGTGGCTGGCACAAGATTTACCAACCCTGATAAGTTGCTTTAACTAAGTCAAGTTTACACTTATTGCTTAATATTAATTACTGCTGAGTACCCTTGGGGGTGTGGCGATGCAAGGCGTTTTGGGCTGCAATTGGGAAGTGTGCCTGATGCCTGCTCCTACTGTCTTTTTAAGGTATTGAGGGCATTTTCCTGGGGCGCGGATACTTGCATGTATATATTTGGCAAGAACTAACTGTAAGGTTAGGACTAAGTCTTTTTTGTCCTTGGGTATGTGTAAGAGCCGTCTTAACATCTTCAGTGTTATGCTTTATTGTAAGCTACAAGAACTAGATTGTTTTTGGGTCAAGTGGTTATTATTAGGGTTTATGTTTTAGTTATGGAGGTAGTTGATGTTGATTTAGGATTGGTTCGGTTAGTGGGTTTTAGGTGGTTGGGGAAATAGTTTGGTGGATAACAAAAATGTGTTGGTTGAGCAATTGGAAGTGTAGAAGGAGGTTTGATTGTTGGATTGAATAAGTAGGTTTAGTTAAGATTATGTGTTCTTGTAGTTGAAATTACAACGGTGGTTTTTCAGGCCAAAGGTCTTGGTAGAAGCCAAGCAGGAATTGTTATGACGTATTTTATACTTTTTTTAAGTGTTAGTTTTATTTTGGGGGGGTTGGCAGTGGCTTCTAATCCTTCTCCTTATTATGCAGTGGTTGGGTTGGTGTTAGCGTCTGTTGTAGGGTGTGGATGGTTAATGAGTTTGGGGTGTCTTTTGTGTCATTGGTGTTATTTTTAGTATATTTGGGTGGGATGTTAGTGGTTTTTGTGTATTCGGTTTCATTAGCAGCGGATCCGTATCCTGAAGCTTGAGGGGACTGGCGGGTTGTGGGGTATGGGGTTGGGTTAGTTTTAGCGCTGGGGGGAGGGGTGTTTGTTATGGGGTTATCAGGGTTACGGTGATTGGGGTTGGATACGGTGGATAGTGGGGGTGTTTTGCCAGTTCGGCTAGATTTTGAGGGTGCGGCTATGTTTTATTCTTGGGGGTGGGGCAATTTTTAGTTGCAGGTTGGGGCTTGTTGTTGACGTTGTTTGTTGTGCTAGAGCTTGTGCGAGGATTATCTCGGGGGGCAATTCGGGCGGTTTAAGGGGCAAATTCAGAAAATAGTTTAATGAAAATACCAGCTTTGGGAGTTGGTGATAAGGGTTTGATTCCTTTTTTTCTGAGGGGTAAGGGGATAAGATTTGGGGTTAATTATTAGAGGAGTGTAGGAAAAAAGTGTTAATTGGGGTGGTGGGGTTGGAAGGGGAAAGAAAATAGTTAAGGTTGCCAATTAGGCGGGGAAATGGGTAGAAGGTAGTGGGGTGAGTTTAAGTGTAAACGAATGAATAAACAAACAAATGATGAAAGGAAAAAATGGGGTGAGTTTAAGTGTAAACGAATGAATAAACAAACAAATGATGAAAGGAAAAAATGGGGTGAGTTTAAGTGTAAACGAATGAATAAACAAACAAATGATGAAAGGAAAAAATGGGGTGAGTTTAAGTGTAAACGAAAGAATAAACAAACAAATGATGAAAGGAAAAAATGGGGTGAGTTTAAGTGTAAACGAATGAATAAACAAACAAATGATGAAAGGAAAAAATGGGGTGAGTTTAAGTGTAAACGAATGAATAAACAAACAAATGATGAAAGGAAAAAATGGGGTGTAACAAGTTGGATAAAAATTTTTACAAATTGATGATGCAAATTTTATTGATTGGGAAATTAGGGAAATGGAATGTTTGTAAAATAAAAAATTTTTGTTAAAAAATTTTTTAACGAAAATTAGTGATGAATAAGGGAAAAGTCCCTAGATCATTGCAAAAATGACAAAATTTTTTGTGATTTTTTGTGATTTTTTGTGAAATTTTCAAGAAAAAATATGTCTGGCGTGCATTAATTAAACTGCAACTTGATGAGAGACGTAATTGAGAAACCAAGCCAACAGCACCTGACGGTGAATCAGTGCAACAGTATGAGACCGAGAAGCATCCTGCCTACCATATCATTAATTTACCCGCGAAAGTGAGAAAACCGCTCGCCGACCACAAGGGGTACATGTCAACCATATATGGGAGCCCCCTGGCGGAGCACTCTGAAGGGCTTATTGAGATCTACCCCAAAAAAAAAACCAAAAGTATAGAAAAGGGAAAATGCCGCGATCACGAGGTCCAAATTGGCCAAGCATCCCCAACCATTAGTAACGGAGCGCAAGTTTAGGAAAATTAAGCAAGTTATGGCCCTGACCGAGGAACCAGAGGCGACAAAGAGCAATTTATGAGAGCGGGTGTAGGGTGGTAGATGAAAGAACGCACCTGAAGCTGGGCATGATAAACATTACTAACGCCGGGTTGCTGGTTTCTCGTGAGAGGTACGATTAATAAATAACCCAGCGCCTCTTGGTCAGTACATAGAGCAAGGTTAAGTGGTGAGAGGTCCTTGAACGGTGGATTCTGGGTCTTTGGAGGTTCCTCGTGTTGTGAAGGTTTTTATGCGAAAGTTAGCGGTGTTAGGTTTTAGTCCGATTAGCGGGATTGTTCCTAGAACATGACATGTTATGAGGTTGTATGGGAATGTGCCTAGATCTGTCTATGGCCGGTTTTGGATGGTATGGGAGAAGATGTGAAGATTTGGTTGGTTTTACAATAATGGTATGCCTGAGTTTCCTGCATGGATTTTATGTCTAATGTGGTGGAGAATGCGATGCAAAGTAATACATACCATAGCGTATGGGGGGAGGGGGGGCCCCCCATGTACGTATTAATTGGGAAATTTGAGGAACTTGAATATTTTTTTGGGAACTTGAATTTTTTTGGACAACTCTAAGAAGGGGGTGATCTTCAATCTTTGGTTTACAAGACCAATGTTTTTTATAAACTATTAGAGTAGTTAGAGATTAAGTATCTTGTTTTCTAGAAGGCTGATAGTGGGGAATAGGATAAGGATGATAGTAAAGTAGGTAGCTGATGCAAGTTGCCCAATGATGATAAATGGATGTTCAACTGGTTGACTACCGATTCATGTAAGGATCAAAAGGTTAGTAACTAGGATTCAAAATAGGAGTTGGGAGATGGGTCGGAAGGTTATTGTTCGTTGCTTTGACATGTGGAGGAATGGGGCTAAAAATAGAATTAGGACGGAGGCAGCGAGAGCTAGGACTCCTCCTAATTTGTTAGGGATTGATCGTAGAATAGCATATGCAAATAGGAAGTATCATTCAGGTTTAATATGAGGAGGTGTAACTAATGGATTTGCAGGTGTAAAATTTTCTGGGTCTCCTAAAAGGTTAGGTGAGAATATAGCAAGTGTTATTAGTGGGATGAGGAGGAATAGAAGGCCTAACACGTCTTTCATTGAGAAGTAAGGGTGAAATGGGATTTTATCACAGTCTGAATGAATGCCTAGGGGGTTGTTTGAGCCTGTTTCATGTAGGAAGGTTAGGTGAATGAAAGTGAGACCTGCAATCAAGAATGGGAGAAGGAAGTGAAGGGCGAAGAATCGGGTGAGCGTAGGGTTATCAACTGAGAACCCTCCTCAGGCTCATTCTACAAGTGTTTGGCCAATATAGGGGATAGCTGAGAATAAGTTAGTAATTACTGTGGCGCCTCAGAATGATATTTGGCCTCATGGGAGAACATATCCTACGAAAGCAGTTGCTATTAAAGTTAGGAGGAGAACAACTCCTGTGTTTCAGGTTTCTTTATATAGGTAGGAACCATAGTAGAATCCTCGTCCAATGTGTAGGTAGATGCACATGAAGAAGAAGGAGGCACCGTTTGCGTGGAGGTTTCGGATCAGTCAACCGAATTGGACATTTCGACATGTATGAGCAACGGATGTGAATGCTAGAGTGATATCTGCTGTATAGTGCATTGCCAGTAAAAGGCCAGTGGTAATTTGAATTATTAGGCAGATGCCTAGGAGAGATCCGAAATTTCATCAAGCGGAAATGTTTGATGGTGTTGGGAGATCAATTAAGGAGTTATTGATTATTTTTAGAAGAGGATGATGTTTTCGTAGGTTGGGGGTCATTAATTTTTAGTTCTGTGTAAGTGAGATAATAATTAAGATAGACAAAGATAGACAGAGCGAAGGTTCCTAGGTAGGTTTTGATTAATCCGGAGTGGAAAGTAGTTAGGGTTTTAGATGTTTTGAGTTGAAGGATTGCTAGTCCTTCTGGGCCAATTTTTTTATATCAGGATAGGTCGATTAGGTGGGATGCAATGTTTTGGCCGTTGCTTAGGAGGTTGGTGGAGCTGAGGCGGTGTATGAGGGGATTAAAGTATCCTAGAGTGTTGGAGAAGTTTATAGTCATATTTTGCTTAGGAAGGTGTGAGTGAATGCGTGAGTTTTGATAGTTCCAGTGCTAGAATAATACCTAATGTTGTGATAATGATGGCTGTGGTTTTTGTAAGAAGAGGCATAGTTATAGGAGGGGTTTTTGTGGGAGAAATATAAGAGGTGATTAGTAATCCAGCCATGATACTTCCGAGAGCAAGACGGGTGATTGGGTTTGTGACTGCTGGGTTGTTTTCATTAATGGGGGTAATAGAAGGAATTCGGGTGTAGTCGGTTTGTACTAGTAGGGTTATACGCAGGCTATAAGTTGCAGTAAATGATGTGGCTACAAGTGTTAGAAGGAGCGCTCAGGTGTTTAAGTAGGAGGTGTTGAGGCTTTCGATGATGAGGTCTTTTGAGTAGAACCCTGCTAGAAATGGGGTTCCTATGAGAGCTAGGTTTCCGATTGTCAGACATGAAGTGGTTGTAGGGAGTAATTTTTGTAGACCTCCTATTTTTCGGATGTCTTGTTCACCGTTGAGGCTATGGATGATAGATCCAGAGCAGAGGAAGAGTATGGCTTTGAAGAATGCGTGGGTGGAAATATGTAGAAAGGCTAGTTGGGGTAGGTTTAAGCCAATAGTAACTATTATTAGGCCTAATTGGCTGGATGTAGAGAAAGCAATAATTTTTTTGATGTCGTTTTGGGTAAGAGCGCATGTAGCGGCAAATAGTGTGGATAGGGCACCTATACAGAGGCACGCAGTTAGAGCGATTTGATTACTACATAATATGTGGTGAGTGCGAATTAATAGAAAGATTCCGGCAACTACTATTGTACTGGAATGGAGTAGAGCGGATACAGGAGTTGGTCCTTCTATAGCGGCTGGGAGTCACGGGTGGAGGCCGAATTGGGCGGATTTACCTGTGGCTGCTAAAATGAGTCCTATAAGAGGAAGTAAGGGTATTTGGTTTGGGTAAGATGGTTGTTGAATTTCTCATGTATTGATTGAAGAGGCTAATCATGCTATGCAGAGGATCAGTCCGATATCTCCGATACGATTATAAAGTACGGCTTGGAGTGCGGCGGTGTTAGCTTCTGCTCGGCCGTATCATCATCCGATTAGGAGGAAGGATATAATTCCAACTCCTTCTCAGCCAATAAATAGGAGGAATATGTTGTTGGCGATAATTAAGATTAGCATAGCAATGAGGAAAATTAAGAGGTAGAGAGAGAATTTTGTGGCATGAGGTTCTGAGGCTATGTACCATGTTGCGAATTGTAGAATAGATCATGTTACGAATAGAGCAATGGGGAAGAATATTAAGGAGTATTGGTCTATTTTAAGGTTAAAAGGGATTTTGAAGTTTGTAATGAATTTTCACTCTCAATAGAAGGTAGTGTTTTCCATATTAGAATAGATAGAGAGGATTATGGGAATTAAACTGGTCATGAAGGAAGTTTTGACAGTATATATAATGGTGGTTGGGGAGTTTTGATAGTTCTTGGATAGAAGGGGAAGAAGAATAGGAGTAGAAAGAATGGCCAAGGTTAGGAATATGGAGGTGTTGAGAATTAATGGAAAGTCCATTACTTTTACTTGGACTTGCACCAAGATGAATGGCTCCTAAGACCAGTGGATTGCTATTATCCTTTAAAAGTAAGGGGGCTGAGGTCTTAGGCTCAGATGCAAGAGTTAGCAGTTCTTGTTGGTTAAACCTCCCCTCGGCAGGCAAGAAGAGTTTAACTTCTATTTTTAGGATCACAGTCTAATGTTTGGCTTAAAACTATGCTTGCATATGGGGATTCCTGAGATTAGTTCTGGTTTTAGGATGAGGAGAAGGGAGGGTAGAATGTGGAGTGTTATAAGGAGATGTTCTCGCGTATTCGAATTTTGGGTAGTTGTGATGTAAGTTGGGGTTGGTCCTCGTTGGGTTATAAGGAGTATGTAGAGGGTGTAGGCTGCAGTCAGTAGAGTTGCGATTCCGGTTAGGATGATAGTGAATGCAGATCAATTGAAGAGAGCAATTATGATAGTTAGTTCAGCTATTAGATTAGTGGTAGGAGGAAGAGCCATGTTAGTTAGGTTAGCTAGAAGTCATCAGATTCCTATGAGAGGTAGGAGGGGTTGTAGGCCTCGTGTTAAGAGGAGGGTGCGGCTGTGTATGCGTTCATAATTTGTATTAGCTAGGCAAAATAGTATGGAAGAGGTGAGTCCATGTGAAATTATCAAGATTATCGCTCCTGAAAAAGATCAATGGGTTTGGATTATTGTTGCGGCAATGACTAGGCCTATATGGCTTACCGAGGAGTAGGCGATTAGAGATTTAAGGTCAATTTGGCGTAGGCAGATGGAGCTTGTTATTAATGCCCCTCATAGGGCTAAGGTTAGGAATGGGTAGTAGAGGTAGTCGAGCAGGGAGTTTAAGACCATTGAGATACGTATAATGCCGTACCCTCCAAGTTTGAGGAGGAGTGCGGCTAGAAGTATGGACCCTGCGATTGGTGCCTCTACGTGGGCTTTTGGGAGTCATAGGTGTAATCCATAAAGGGGGGCTTTTACTATGAAAGCGAGTAGTAGGGCTAGGCTTGATATGAGGCCTGTTCAGGAGTTTGTAAGGGATGGATGTGAAAGTTTTATTATAATGATGTGCATGGACCCTGTTTGAGTGTGAAGATAAAGGATCGCAACTAATAGGGGAAGAGAACTGACTAGGGTATAGAATAAGAGGTAGACCCCAGCACTTAAACGTTCTGGTTGGCTGCCCCATCGTGTAATTAGAATTAGAGTAGGGATTAAGGTTGCTTCGAATGCAATATAAAACAATATCAGTTCTAAGGCTGAGAAGGCCAGGATGATAAATGGTTGAGCAAGGATTATGGTTATGATAAATATATATTTTCGTGTAGGGGGCTCTTGCTGGAGGTGATTTTGGCTTGCTAACATTATAAGGGGCAGAAGTCAACAAGATAGGACTAATAAGGGGGATGAAATTTGGTCGATACCAAGTCATGGGGATAGGTTCTTGTTAGGGTGGTAGGTTGAAGAGAGTCACTGTAAGCTGGCGGTTGCGATTAAGAGGCTGTGGGAAGTGACATTAAGTCAAAGAAATTTTTGGGGTGATAGGAGGGTTATAGGGAGTAGTATGATCGTGGGGAGAATAATTTTTAGCATTGTAGAAGGTTTAGATTATGCAAATGATCTGACCCGTGAGTTCGGGTGGAAGCTACTAGAATTGCCAGGCCGGCGCCTGCTTCACAGGCTGAAAATGCTAGTATGAGAATGGGTATTAGGGAGGGGGATGTTGTTTGGGTTTGGATGGGCCACATGGATAGGGCAATGTATATGGATAGTATTATACTTTCTAAGCATAGTAGGGCGGAAATTAGGTGTATTCGGTGAAAGGCTAGTCCTAGGCTGCTTAGGGCGAAGGCAGAGTAGAAGCTTAAATGTAGAAAGGTCATTGAGAAAGTCACAGAGTGGGACTGTGGTTTGTTGAGCCGAAATCAACTGTCTTAATTAGACTAACTTTCTGTAGTTATTCTGCTCATTCTAAGCCCCCTTGTATCCATTCATAGATTAATCCGAATGCGAGGAGGAGAATAATGGCGAAGGTTCAGGTTAAAGTATTGAGGGGGGAGAGAAGTTGAGTAGCTCATGGGAGGGGTAGTAAGAGGGCGATTTCTAGGTCGAACAAGAGAAATAAGATTGCGACAAGAAAGAATCGGATTGAAAAAGGGAGACGGGCTGAGCCCAGTGGGTCAAAGCCACATTCATATGGGGATAGTTTTTCTGAATCTGGATTTATTTGAGCCAGTCAAAGGTTTAATGAAGTTAGGATAATACATAGTGATAGAGAGGTTGTAAATATAAAGAGGATTATGTTAATTGCCTTTCTCTGGTTTTGATCCAGATTTTAGAGATTGGAAGTCAATTGTAATTAATATACTAGAAAGGCAGGATCCTCATCAGTAGATTGTTATATAGAGGAATAGTCAGATAATATCAACAAAATGTCAGTATCAAGCCGCTGCTTCAAAGCCAAAGTGGTGGTTGGGTGTGAAATGGAATTTGATGAGACGGAAAAGGCAAATTAAGAGAAAGGATGACCCAATGATTACGTGAAGGCCATGGAATCCTGTGGCTACAAAGAAGGTGGATCCATAGATTCCATCAGCAATTGAGAATGGCGCTTCATAATATTCTATTGCTTGAAGTGCTGTAAAGTAGAATCCTAACAGGACAGTTATGAGTAGGGCCTGAGTAGCTTGATTTCGGTTACCTTCTGTAATGCTATGATGAGCTCATGTAACGGTAACTCCTGAAGCTAAAAGGATGGCAGTGTTTAGTAGAGGTACTTCTATTGGATTGAGGGGTTTGATTCCCATAGGGGGTCATTGCCCTCCGAGTTCTGGGGTGGGGACTAAGCTAGAGTGAAAGAATGCTCAGAAGAATCCTAGAAAGAAGAAGGCTTCGGAGGTAATGAATAGAATTATTCCGTAGCGTAAGCCTTTTTGGACTGTTAGAGTATGGTGACCTTGGAATGTGCTTTCTCGTACGATATCACGCCATCATTGAATTATTACTAAAATTATGGAAAGCAGGCCTAGGAGTAAGAGTTGCATGGAATTGTGATGGAATCATATGGCCAATCCGGAGGTAGTAAGGAGAGCGGCCGCAGCTCCGAAAATGGGTCAGGGGCTTGGGTCTACTATATGGAAGGAGTGGGCTTGGTGTGTCATTAAAGGTTAAATGTTTTCTTGTAAGTAAAGGCTTAGTAGTAGTACAAAGACATAGGCTTGGATTATTGCTACGGCTACTTCTAAAATTGTTAGGAGAAGGAGAATAGCTGTGGTTAAGAGGGATACTGCAGGTATAATGGGAAGGAGGACAGCAGTGGCTGTAGAAATGAGTTGGATAAGTAGATGTCCTGCTGTGAGGTTGGCTGTAAGGCGGACTCCTAAGGCAAGTGGACGAATGAGAAGGCTTGTTGTTTCGATTATGATAAGGGCAGGGATTAGGGGTGTTGGGGTACCTTCTGGCAAGAGGTGTCCTAGGGAAGCTGAGGGTTGGTTTCGTAGGCCTGTTAATAGTGTAGCAAGTCATAGGGGGAAGGCAAGGGCTAGGTTTATTGATAGTTGAGTAGTAGGTGTGAATGTGTAGGGTAAAAGGCCTAATAGGTTGATTATTAATAGTATGATTATGAGTGATGATAAGATTAGGGCTCATTTGTGGCCTTTTTTGTTTAATGGGGTTATCAGTTGTTTTGTAATTAGGTGGAAGAATCAGAGTTGAAGCGTTGAAAGACGATTTGTAACTCATCGGTTGCCAGGGGAGGGAAGCAAGAGAGTTGGGAACAATAGAGAGATCAGAATAAGGGGGATTCCTAGAAGTGTTGGGCTTATAAATTGGTCGAAGAAGCTTAGGTTCATGGTCAGTCTCAAGGGTAAGTTTTTATAGTGGATAATGTTTTGTTGGATGGCGAGTTGGTTGGAGTAAATAATAAAAGTTTAGGTTGAAGGATGAGGGAAAAAGTGAGTCATGAAGTAAGTATAATAAAGAGTCAGGGCGCTGGGTTTAGCTGAGGCATGTCATTAAGGAGGATGGGTAGTCCTCTTTCTCTAGCTTAAAAGGCTAGTGCTGGTTCATAGCTTCTTAATGATTAGGATGTTAGAAGTGAAGATCAGTTTTCGAAGTCTGTTAGAGGAGCTGATTCCACTACAATGGGTATGAAGCTGTGATTGGCTCCACAGATTTCTGAGCATTGGCCGTAGAAGATTCCAGGGCGGGTTGTGATGAAGGAAGTTTGATTTAGTCGTCCTGGAATTGCATCGGTTTTTACACCAAGGCTGGGCACGGCTCATGAGTGGAGGACATCATCAGCTGTGACGATAACTCGGATTGGGGATTCTATTGGGATAACAATGCGGTTATCAACTTCTAGGAGGCGGAAGTGACCAAGTGGTAGGTCTGTGGTTGGTAACATGTAAGAGTCAAAGGATAAATCTTTGAAGTCTGTGTATTCATAGGATCAATATCATTGATGACCAATGGCTTTAAGGGTAAGGTCGGGTTCGTCGATTTCGTCTATTATGTAGAGGATTTGAAGGGATGGGAGGGCTAGTATAATTAGGACGATGGCAGGTAGAATTGTTCAGACAAGTTCTACTTCTTGTGCGTCGACGGTGTTAGAGGATAGTTTTTCTATGAGTATAAGAGCTAGGAGGTATAGAACTAGGCTACAGATGGCTAGAGCAACTATTAGGGCATGATCATGAAATTCGATGAGTTCTTCTATAATAGGGGATGAAGCGTCTTGAAAACCAAGTTGAGAGTGGTTGGCCATAATGTGGAAGGTGGGATGTACTGGGTTTTCACCTGTGATTTAGTCTTGACAAGACTATGTAATTATTTTACTAACAACCCATAAGAAAGAAGCATGAGTGGTTAGATGCGGTTGGCTTGAAACCAGCTTATGAGGGTTCGATTCCTTCCTTTCTTGTACTTGAACAAAAGCTGGTTCTTCGAAGGTGTGGTAAGGGGGAGGGCAGCCGTGAATTCATTCGATGTTTGTGGAAGTAAGTTCTGGTTGTAATACTTTTCGTTTGGATGCGAAGGCTTCTCAGATAATAAATATCAGTATAATTACGGCTATCATGGAGATAAGGGAGCCAATGGAGGATAGGGAATTCCATAAGGTATAAGCATCTGGATAGTCTGAGTATCGACGTGGTATACCAGCTAAACCTAGGAAATGTTGTGGGAAGAATGTTAGGTTAACCCCAAAGAATATTACCCCGAAGTGGGCTTTAGCTCACGTAGGATGGAGGGTGTAACCAGTAAATAGTGGGAATCAATGTGTGAAGCCAGCTAAGATGGCGAATACTGCTCCCATAGACAGTACGTAGTGGAAGTGTGCAACTACGTAGTAGGTATCGTGTAAGGCAATATCTAGGGAGGAGTTAGCAAGAACGATACCTGTTAGTCCACCAATGGTGAAGAGGAAAATGAAGCCTAGGGCTCATAGTATGGGTGGGTCTCATTTAATTGTCCCACCATGTAGGGTGGCTAGTCAACTGAAAACTTTAATGCCAGTAGGAATTGCAATAATTATGGTAGCAGATGTAAAGTATGCTCGGGTATCTACGTCCATTCCAACTGTGAATATGTGGTGGGCTCATACGATGAAGCCTAGGAAACCAATAGATAATATGGCTCAGACTATGCCTATGTAGCCGAAGGGTTCTTTTTTACCAGCGTAGTAGGCTACGACGTGGGAGATAATTCCGAATCCTGGCAGAATAAGGATGTAGACTTCTGGGTGTCCAAAAAATCAAAATAAGTGTTGATATAAAATTGGGTCTCCACCTCCTGCGGGGTCGAAGAATGTAGTGTTTAGGTTTCGATCTGTTAGAAGTATTGTAATGCCAGCAGCTAGAACTGGTAGGGAGAGGAGAAGTAGTACTGCGGTGATTAGGACGGATCAAACAAATAGGGGGGTTTGGTATTGTGAAAGAGCAGGTGGTTTTATGTTAATTGCTGTAGTAATAAAGTTGATTGCTCCGAGGATAGAGGAGACACCTGCTAGGTGAAGGGAGAAAATGGCGAGGTCTACTGATGCACCAGCGTGGGCTAGGTTTCCAGCTAGGGGTGGGTATACTGTTCATCCTGTCCCGGCCCCAGCTTCAACTGTGGAAGATGCTAAAAGTAGTAAGAAGGATGGGGGAAGAAGTCAGAAGCTTAT
Organism: Pseudopipra pipra; assembly: GCF_036250125.1. Lineage (NCBI taxonomy): Eukaryota > Metazoa > Chordata > Aves > Passeriformes > Pipridae > Pseudopipra > Pseudopipra pipra. The sequence continues at coordinate 25,259 of NW_026990895.1, forward strand.
ATTATTTATTCGTGGGAATGCCATGTCGGGGGCGCCAATTATTAATGGGACTAGTCAGTTACCAAACCCTCCAATTATAATAGGTATTACTATAAAGAAAATTATAACAAATGCATGTGCGGTGACGATTACATTATAGATTTGGTCATCGCCTAAAAGGGTTCCTGGTTGTCCTAGTTCTGCTCGAATGAGGAGACTTAGGGCTGTACCAATTATACCAGCTCATGCACCGAAAATAAGGTAAAGTGTGCCGATGTCTTTGTGATTGGTAGAGAATAGTCAACGGTTGATAAAAGTCATAGGTAAGATGGCTGAGTGTTGAAGCGTTAGGCTGTAGTCCTTTTTACAGAGGTTTGATTCCTCTTCTTATCGATTCTGTAGTGAAGTTCATGTTGAGTTGCAAGCTCATTGATGTGTATCAAATATACACCAGGATCTAGTAGGCAGAAGCCTGTTGGATAGGGCATTTAGCTGTTAACTAAAGTTTTATGGGATCGAGGCCCATCTGTCTAGAAAGAGATTCTAGCTTAATTAAAGCGCTTGAGTTGCATTCAGGAAATACAGGTTAATATCCTGTGAATTTTAGCAGAAACTAAGGAGAGCTGGTCCTTGTTTAAGGCTTTGAAGGCCTTCGGTTTAAGTAACCTAAGTTTCTAGGAAATAGTAAGTACTATGGGGGATAATGGTAGGAGTATGATTGACAGAGAAGTAAAGATTGTAGTTAAGGGATTAGTTGGTTTGTTAGTCTGTCATTGTTTTATGTAGTTGGTGAAGTTTGGGGGTAGTGTGATAGTTGCACAGTAGGCTAGACGTAGGTAGAAGAAAAGTCCGAGTAAAGAGAGTAGAGAAATGGCTGTGGCTGTTGCAGTTAGTTCTTGCTTAGTGAGTTCTTGAATAATTAATCATTTGGGTAGAAATCCTGTTAGGGGAGGGAGGCCTGCGAGGGAGAGGAGAGTGAGCATGAAAATTGTAGTTAATGGGGGAATTTTGGTTCATGTGGTTATTACAGTGGATAATTTTAGGGTATTGGTTGTGTTGAGAATAAGGAAGATAGCGGAAGTTGTTATGGTATAGAGATAAAAGGTAATTAAAGTTAGATTGGGGTCATAGTTGAGAATAATAGTTATTCATCCAAGGTGGGCGATGGATGAAAAGGCTAAGACTTTGCGAGTTTGAGTTTGATTTAACCCTATTCAGCCTCCTAGGGCTGCGGAGGCGATAGCTATTGAAGTTAGGAGGGTTGAGTTAAGTGATGGGGATGTTAAGTAGAATAGGGTAATTGGTGGAAATTTTATAATTGTAGCTAGTAGGAGGCATGTTGTTATGGTTGAGCCTTGAAGGACTTCTGGAAATCAGAAATGGAATGGGACTAAGCCTAGTTTGATTGAAATTGCAACTGTTGATAGTATGCATGATATAGGGTGGGTTAGTTGGGTGATGTCTCATTGACCAGAAAATCATGCGTTGATCATGCTAGCAAATAGGAGTAGTGTGGATGCGGTTGCTTGGGTCAGAAAGTATTTAGTAGAAGCTTCAATGGCTCGTGGATGGTGGGTTTTAGAGATTAAGGGAAGGATAGCTAAAGTGTTAATCTCTAAGCCAATTCATGCTGTTATTCAGTGGTTGCTTGAAATTGTGATGGAGGTTCCCAAGAGTAAGCTTGCTGTAGAGATTAATTTAGCTTGAGGATTCATTAGTAAGGGAAGGAGTTAAACCATCATTTTCGGGGTATGGGCCCGATAGCTTAATTAGCTGACCTTACTAGAAAATAATATAGAGGGAGTATAGAGGATTTTGATTCCTTTAGTGTAGGTTCGATTCCTACTTTTCTAAGTTTAGGAAATGAGAGGGTTGGTATACCTCTATGTTTACTTTATCATAGTAACCCTTTTGGATTCAGGCACATTTCCTTGGTTATCTTAGGTAGGGAGGTAGGCCTGCATATGAGATAGGGAGGCTAGTATGTCATAGGCATAAGGCTAGTGTTAGGGGTAGGAAGTTTTTTCAGAGTAAATGTATGAGTTGATCATAGCGGAATCGAGGGTAAGAGGCGCGGATTCATAAGAAGCCTGCGGACAGGAGGAGGGTTTTTGTAGCTAGAGTTAGAGGGAAGAATTCTTGAGGGAGATTGAGTGAGCTGGGGTTCAGGAATAGAATGGTTGTGAGTGCATTTATTAGTATAATATTAGCATATTCAGCTAGGAAGAATAAGGCAAATGGACCTGCAGCATATTCTACATTAAACCCTGAGACTAGTTCAGATTCTCCTTCTGTTAGGTCAAATGGGGCGCGGTTTGTTTCAGCAAGTGAGGAAATATATCATATTATTGCTAGAGGTCAGGAGGAGAAAATGAGGTAAAGAGGTTCTTGTGTAATAGCAAGGGTGTTAAGGGTATAATTACCACTTAGAATAATTACAGATAGGAGAATAATGGCTAGGGTAACCTCATAGGAAATGGTTTGTGCGACTGCTCGGAGGGCGCCAATCAGAGCATATTTTGAATTAGAGGCCCACCCTGATCATAGAATTGAGTAAACTGCTAAGCTGGAGAGGGCCAGGAGGAAAAGTATACCTAGGTTTAGGTCAGTGAGGGGAAATGGTAGGGGGAGAGGCAGTCAGATTGTAATTGCTAAGAGAAGGGCTAGGATAGGGGTAGCTATAAATAGGTAAGGGGATGAAGTTGATGGACGGATTGGTTCTTTAATGAACAGTTTTACTCCATCTGCTATAGGTTGTAATAGGCCAAATGGTCCTACAATGTTAGGTCCTTTTCGGGCTTGTATATAACTTAGAACTTTGCGTTCAACCAGGGTTAGGAATGCTACGGCGATGAGGATGGATAAAGCATAGGATAGTGATATAATGAGGTAAATCAGGACTAAGTGAGTTGCCATATGTTTTATGTGGAGCTAGGGAGAGGATTTGAACCTCTGGGTAAAGGGCTTAAGCCTTCTGCATTTGCCAAGCTCTGCCACGCTAGCGGTCCTTTTCTAGGAAGGGGTTATGGTAGGGCTCTTGGTAATTTAGTTGGGTTCATTACTGGGTGCGAAGGCGTGCCTGTAGCATAGGCCTTACTTCTTCGGTCCTTTCGTACTAGAAGGAGTTATTACATAGATAGAAACCGACCTGGATTGCTCCGGTCTGAACTCAGATCACGTAGGACTGTTAATCGTTGAACAAACGAACCCTTGGTAGCGGTTGCACCACTAGGATGTCCTGATCCAACATCGAGGTCGTAAACCTCCTTGTCGATGTGGGCTCTTGAAGGAGATTGCGCTGTTATCCCTGGGGTAGCTAGGTTCATTAATCAATAATATTGGGTCTGGCTACTATTAGCACGTTGATGAGTTGTTCTTGGTCAAGATGGGTTATCCGGTTTTTGGAGGTTAAGTTTATCTCCAAGGTCGCCCCAACCAAAAAATGCGTACCAGTAAAATCCGAGGGAGTGGGTCCTGTGGAGGAAAATTGTTGGTGGGGATGGTAGCAGGTTTTAAAGTTCCACAGGGTCTTCTTGTCTTATGAAGTTATTCCTGCTTTTGCACAGGAAGATCAATTTCACTGATTATCCGTAGGAGACAGTTAAGACCTCGTTAAGCCATTCATACAAGTCCCGATTTATGGGACAATTGATTGCGCTACCTTTGCACGGTTAGGATACCGCGGCCGTTGAACTTATTGTCACTGGGCAGGCTTCACCTTTAATACTTGACTTAGCTAAAGGCTATGTTTTTGGTAAACAGTCGGGCCTTGGTTTTGCCTAGTTCCTTTTACAGATTTAAATCGTCTTTGAGAGGCACTCCGTAGGTGGGTTAACAAGGTTTTAGATATAGGATCTTGTTAGGGTTAGAAAATATCCTGTAGTTTGTTAATAATGTTATAATGTAAGTTTGTGCCGTAGAGGGGGGGGTCCCTAGTTACTTATTTTAGCATTAATTCTCTTATTTATCATAAGTTAGCCTATTAAGGAAGAGGGAGTCATAGGAAGATTAGGATTTTTAGGTACAGAGCTTTGACGCACTCTTTAATGGTGGCTGCTTGAAGGCCCACAGTTGAGGAACAATTTAATTTATCCGCTGGAAGAGAGTGTGCTCTTTTTTAAAGGAGCTGTACCTCCTTTAAATAACCCTTAATTCATTTCATGTGGGTTGAATATAGTCCTGGGGGGGTGAATTAAGAGAGAACTAAGGTTCGTTTCATAGGCAACCAGCTATCACCCAGCTCGATTGGCTTTTCACCACTACTAACGAGTCATCCCACTCTTTTGCAACAGAGACGGGTTTGCTCAGTAAATAGCTGCTCGTAAGTAGCTCGCTTGGGTTTCGGGGCGGCAAGCTTAAATTGGCATTTTGCTTGGGAAGTTCTTGCTAAATCATGATGCAAAAGGTACAAGGATTGGTCTTTGCTATTTAGCGCTTGGCTTGTCATTGTTATTTCATTTTTCCCTTACGGTACATGGTCTCTATCGCGTCTTGAGTTCACCTTTCTATCGCCTATACTAGGTTAAGTGAGAGAATGCTTTGATTTAGTGGGTGGCATGGTTTAGTTCATATGTAATTTGGTAGCAGAGCTAGAGTTAGGCTTCAAGACGATCTGGTGAGGAGCAGATATCTTTCAGGTGTAAGCTGAATGCTTTTTTTATAGCTACGTCTTGGTAAACTAAGTGCACCTTCCGGTACACTTACCTTGTTACGACTTGCCTCATCTTTAGCTTGAGAGCCTATTATGAATAAGATTGGTTGTAGCTTGTGAGGAGGGTGACGGGCGGTATGTACGTGCTTCAGAGCCAACTTAAAGGGGGCATTATTATCCTGCTTTACTGCTAAATCCGCCTTTTGGGAGTGGTTTCACGCTCCCTGTCGTGGGAAGGGGTTTTCTATGCTAGAAAATGTAGCCCATTTCTACCACCCCATGAGCTATACCTTGACCTGTCTTATTAGCGGGTGGGGTTGCTATTGTGCTCACTGTTGAACCCTCAGTTTAGGGGTGAGCTGACGACGGCGGTATATAGGCTGATTTGGCTAGGGATGGTTGGGTGTATCGTGGGTTATCGATTATAGAACAGGCTCCTCTAGGTGGGTTTGGAGCACCGCCAAGTCCTTAGAGTTTTAAGCGTTTGTGCTCGTAGTTCTCAGGCGGATGCTTAAGTGGTGAAAGCATCGGGATTTAGGGCCAGGCATAGTGGGGTATCTAATCCCAGTTTGTGTCCTGGCTTTCGTGGGGTTTTGTTGATCATGGGACTAAGATCGTTTTTATGGGAGTATTAAATGCATCTTATGCTTATAACAGCTTGGTTGCATGTCAGTCTTAGTTGAAGTGATAGTGAAAAGCCACTCTTTACGCCGTATAAAGTTAATTTGGGTTTCTTGTGTGACCGCGGTGGCTGGCACAAGATTTACCAACCCTGATAAGTTGCTTTAACTAAGTCAAGTTTACACTTATTGCTTAATATTAATTACTGCTGAGTACCCTTGGGGGTGTGGCGATGCAAGGCGTTTTGGGCTGCAATTGGGGAAGTGTGCCTGATGCCTGCTCCTACTGTCTTTTTAAGGTATTGAGGGCATTTTCACTGGGGCGCGGATACTTGCATGTATATATTTGGCAAGAACTAACTGTAAGGTTAGGACTAAGTCTTTTTTGTCCTTGGGTATGTGTAATAGCCGTCTTAACATCTTCAGTGTTATGCTTTATTGTAAGCTACAAGAACTAGGATTGTTTTTGGGTCAAGTGGTTATTATTAGGGTTTATGTTTTAGTTATGGAGGTAGTTGATGTTGATTTAGGATTGGTTCGGTTAGTGGGTTTTAGGTGGTTGGGGAAATAGTTTGGTGGATAACAAAAATGTGTTGGTTGAGCAATTGGAAGTGTAGAAGGAGGTTTGATTGTTGGATTGAATAAGTAGGTTTAGTTAAGATTATGTGTTCTTGTAGTTGAAATTACAACGGTGGTTTTTCAGGCCAAAGGTCTTGGGTAGAAGCCAAGCAGGAATTGTTATGACGTATTTTATACTTTTTTTAAGTGTTAGTTTTATTTTGGGGGGGTTGGCAGTGGCTTCTAATCCTTCTCCTTATTATGCAGTGGTTGGGTTGGTGTTAGCGTCTGTTGTAGGGTGTGGATGGTTAATGAGTTTGGGGGTGTCTTTTGTGTCATTGGTGTTATTTTTAGTATATTTGGGTGGGATGTTAGTGGTTTTTGTGTATTCGGTTTCATTAGCAGCGGATCCGTATCCTGAAGCTTGAGGGACTGGCGGGTTGTGGGGTATGGGGTTGGGTTAGTTTTAGCGCTGGGGGGAGGGGTGTTTGTTATGGGGTTATCAGGGTTACGGTGATTGGGTTGGATACGGTGGATAGTGGGGGTGTTTTGCCAGTTCGGCTAGATTTTGAGGGTGCGGCTATGTTTTATTCTTGGGGGGTGGGGCAATTTTTAGTTGCAGGTTGGGGCTTGTTGTTGACGTTGTTTGTTGTGCTAGAGCTTGTGCGAGGATTATCTCGGGGGGCAATTCGGGCGGTTTAAGGGGGCAAATTCAGAAAATAGTTTAATGAAAATACCAGCTTTGGGAGTTGGTGATAAGGGTTTGATTCCTTTTTTTCTGAGGGGTAAGGGATAAGATTTGGGGTTAATTATTAGAGGAGTGTAGGAAAAAAGTGTTAATTGGGGTGGTGGGGTTGGAAGGGGAAAGAAAATAGTTAAGGTTGCCAATTAGGCGGGGAAATGGGTAGAAGGTAGTGGGGTGAGTTTAAGTGTAAACGAATGAATAAACAAACAAATGATGAAAGGAAAAAATGGGGTGAGTTTAAGTGTAAACGAATGAATAAACAAACAAATGATGAAAGGAAAAAATGGGTGAGTTTAAGTGTAAACGAATGAATAAACAAACAAATGATGAAAGGAAAAAATGGGGTGAGTTTAAGTGTAAACGAATGAATAAACAAACAAATGATGAAAGGAAAAAATGGGGTGAGTTTAAGTGTAAACGAATGAATAAACAAACAAATGATGAAAGGAAAAAATGGGGTGAGTTTAAGTGTAAACGAATGAATAAACAAACAAATGATGAAAGGAAAAAATGGGGTGTAACAAGTTGGATAAAAAATTTTTACAAATTGATGATGCAAATTTTATTGATTGGGAAATTAGGGAAATGGAATGTTTGTAAAATAAAAATTTTTGTTAAAAAATTTTTTAACGAAAATTAGTGATGAATAAGGAAAAGTCCCTAGATCATTGCAAAAATGACAAAATTTTTTGTGATTTTTTGTGATTTTTTGTGAAATTTTCAAGAAAAAATATGTCTGGCGTGCATTAATTAAACTGCAACTTGATGAGAGACGTAATTGAGAAACCAAGCCAACAGCACCTGACGGTGAATCAGTGCAACAGTATGAGACCGAGAAGCATCCTGCCTACCATATCATTAATTTACCCGCGAAAGTGAGAAAACCGCTCGCCGACCACAAGGGGTACATGTCAACCATATATGGGAGCCCCCTGGCGGAGCACTCTGAAGGGCTTATTGAGATCTACCCCAAAAAAAAAACCAAAAGTATAGAAAAGGGAAAATGCCGCGATCACGAGGTCCAAATTGGCCAAGCATCCCCAACCATTAGTAACGGAGCGCAAGTTTAGGAAAATTAAGCAAGTTATGGCCCTGACCGAGGAACCAGAGGCGACAAAGAGCAATTTATGAGAGCGGGTGTAGGGTGGTAGATGAAAGAACGCACCTGAAGCTGGGCATGATAAACATTACTAACGCCGGGTTGCTGGTTTCTCGTGAGAGGTACGATTAATAAATAACCCAGCGCCTCTTGGTCAGTACATAGAGCAAGGTTAAGTGGTGAGAGGTCCTTGAACGGTGGATTCTGGGTCTTTGGAGGTTCCTCGTGTTGTGAAGGTTTTTATGCGAAAGTTAGCGGTGTTAGGTTTTAGTCCGATTAGCGGGATTGTTCCTAGAACATGACATGTTATGAGGTTGTATGGGAATGTGCCTAGATCTGTCTATGGCCGGTTTTGGATGGTATGGGAGAAGATGTGAAGATTTGGTTGGTTTTACAATAATGGTATGCCTGAGTTTCCTGCATGGATTTTATGTCTAATGTGGTGGAGAATGCGATGCAAAGTAATACATACCATAGCGTATGGGGGGAGGGGGGGCCCCCCATGTACGTATTAATTGGGAAATTTGAGGAACTTGAATATTTTTTTGGGAACTTGAATTTTTTTGGACAACTCTAAGAAGGGGGTGATCTTCAATCTTTGGTTTACAAGACCAATGTTTTTTATAAACTATTAGAGTAGTTAGAGATTAAGTATCTTGTTTTCTAGAAGGCTGATAGTGGGGAATAGGATAAGGATGATAGTAAAGTAGGTAGCTGATGCAAGTTGCCCAATGATGATAAATGGATGTTCAACTGGTTGACTACCGATTCATGTAAGGATCAAAAGGTTAGTAACTAGGATTCAAAATAGGAGTTGGGAGATGGGTCGGAAGGTTATTGTTCGTTGCTTTGACATGTGGAGGAATGGGGCTAAAAATAGAATTAGGACGGAGGCAGCGAGAGCTAGGACTCCTCCTAATTTGTTAGGGATTGATCGTAGAATAGCATATGCAAATAGGAAGTATCATTCAGGTTTAATATGAGGAGGTGTAACTAATGGATTTGCAGGTGTAAAATTTTCTGGGTCTCCTAAAAGGTTAGGTGAGAATATAGCAAGTGTTATTAGTGGGATGAGGAGGAATAGAAGGCCTAACACGTCTTTCATTGAGAAGTAAGGGTGAAATGGGATTTTATCACAGTCTGAATGAATGCCTAGGGGGTTGTTTGAGCCTGTTTCATGTAGGAAGGTTAGGTGAATGAAAGTGAGACCTGCAATCAAGAATGGGAGAAGGAAGTGAAGGGCGAAGAATCGGGTGAGCGTAGGGTTATCAACTGAGAACCCTCCTCAGGCTCATTCTACAAGTGTTTGGCCAATATAGGGGATAGCTGAGAATAAGTTAGTAATTACTGTGGCGCCTCAGAATGATATTTGGCCTCATGGGAGAACATATCCTACGAAAGCAGTTGCTATTAAAGTTAGGAGGAGAACAACTCCTGTGTTTCAGGTTTCTTTATATAGGTAGGAACCATAGTAGAATCCTCGTCCAATGTGTAGGTAGATGCACATGAAGAAGAAGGAGGCACCGTTTGCGTGGAGGTTTCGGATCAGTCAACCGAATTGGACATTTCGACATGTATGAGCAACGGATGTGAATGCTAGAGTGATATCTGCTGTATAGTGCATTGCCAGTAAAAGGCCAGTGGTAATTTGAATTATTAGGCAGATGCCTAGGAGAGATCCGAAATTTCATCAAGCGGAAATGTTTGATGGTGTTGGGAGATCAATTAAGGAGTTATTGATTATTTTTAGAAGAGGATGATGTTTTCGTAGGTTGGGGGTCATTAATTTTTAGTTCTGTGTAAGTGAGATAATAATTAAGATAGACAGAGCGAAGGTTCCTAGGTAGGTTTTGATTAATCCGGAGTGGAAAGTAGTTAGGGTTTTAGATGTTTTGAGTTGAAGGATTGCTAGTCCTTCTGGGCCAATTTTTTTATATCAGGATAGGTCGATTAGGTGGGATGCAATGTTTTGGCCGTTGCTTAGGAGGTTGGTGGAGCTGAGGCGGTGTATGAGGGGATTAAAGTATCCTAGAGTGTTGGAGAAGTTTATAGTCATATTA
>NW_026990896.1:0-34936 GCF_036250125.1 Pseudopipra pipra
TAGGATTCCTCGCAGGGAAAAGGTGCCAGCACAGAAAGCCCTGCCTGCCCACAGAGTGCCCAGGCTGTGCCACACACTGCACCTGAAAGCCAAACCTCACAAGCTTTCTGTCCCGGGAAACAGGGCTGCTGTCCCCCCTTTGGTCAGCCCCGCCCCCCCATTTGAGCAGCCCCCCCAAAACCCGATCCAAATGAGGATTCCTCGCAGGGAAAAGGTGCCAGCACAGAAAGCCCTGCCTGCCCACGGACACCCCAGGCTGCGCCACACACTGCACCTGAAAGCCAAACCTCACAAGCTTTCTGTCCCGGGAAACAGGGCTGCTGTCCCCCCTTTGGTCAGCCCCGCCCACCACTGCCGGCCACACGATCCAAACCCCGAATCCAAATGAGGATTCCTCGCAAGGAAAAGGTGCCAGCACAGAAAGCCCTGCCTGCCCACAGAGTGCCCAGGCTGTGCCACACAATGTACCTGAAAGCCAAACCTCACAAGCTTTCTGTCCCGGGAAACAGGGCTGCTGCCCCCCTTTGGTCAGCCCCGCCCCGCCATTTTAGCAGCCCCCCCAAAACCCGATCCAAATGAGGATTCCTCGCAGGGAAAAGGTGCCAGCACAGAAAGCCCTGCCTGCCCACAGTGTGCCCAGGCTGCGCCACACACTGCACCTGAAAGCCAAACCTCACAAGCTTTCTGTCCCGGGAAACAGGGCTGCTGTCCCCCCTTTGATCACCCCCGCCCCGCCATCGCCGGCCACCCGATCCAAACCCGATCCAAAGGAGGATTCCTCGCAGGGAAAAGGTGCCAGCACAGAAAGCCCTGCCTGCCCACAGAGTGCCCAGGCTGTGCCACACACTGCACCTGAAAGCCAAACCTCACAAGCTTTCTGTCCCGGGAAACAGGGCTGCTGTCCCCCCTTTGGTCAGCCCCGCTCCACCATTGCCGGCCACCGGATCCAAACCGGATCCAAATGAGGATTCCTCGCAGGGAAAAGGTGCCAGCACAGAAAGCCCTGCCTGCCCTCAGAGTGCCCAGGCTGTGCCACACACTGCACCTGAAAGCCAAACCTCATAAGCTTTCTGTCCCGGGAAACAGGGCTGCTGTCCCCCCTTTGGTCACCCCCGCCCCGCCATTTGAGCAGCCCTCCCAAAACCCGATCCAAATGAGGATTCCTCGCAGGGAAAAGGTGCCAGCACAGAAAGCCCTGCCTGCCCTCAGAGTGCCCAGGCTGTGCCACACACTGCACCTGAAAGCCAAACCTCATAAGCTTTCTGTCCCGGGAAACAGGGCTGCTGTCCCCACTTTGGTCAGCCCCGCCCCGCCATTTTAGCAGCCCCCCCAAAACCCGATCCAAATGAGGATTCCTCGCAGGGAAAAGGTGCCAGCACAGAAAGCCCTGCCTGCCCACGGACACCCCAGGCTGCGCCACACACTGCACCTGAAAGCCAAACCTCACAAGCTTTCTGTCCCGGGAAACAGGGCTGCTGTCCCCCCTTTGGTCAGCCCCGCCCACCACTGCCGGCCACCCGATCCAAACCCGATCCAAATGAGGATTCCTCGCAGGGAAAAGGTGCCAGCACAGAAAGCCCTGCCTGCCCACAGACTGCCCAGGCTGTGCCACACACTGCACCTGAAAGCCAAACCTCACAAGCTTTCTGTCCCGGGAAAGAGGGCTGCTGTCCACCCTTTGGTCAGCCCCGCCCCGCCATTGCCGGCCACCCGATCCAAACCCGATCCAAATGAGGATTCCTCGCAGGGAAAAGGTGCCAGCACAGAAAGCCCTGCCTGCCCACAGAGGACCCAGGCTGTGCCACTCACTGCACCTGAAAGCCAAACCTCACAAGCTTTCTGTCCCGGGAAACAGGGCTGCTGTCCCCCCTTTGGTCAGCCCCGCCCCGCCATTTGAGCAGCCCCCCCAAAACCGATCCAAATGAGGATTCCTCGCAGGAAAAGGTGCCAGCACAGAAAGCTCTGCCTGCCCACGGACACCCCAGGCTGCGCCACACACTGCACCTGAAAGCCAAACCTCACAAGCTTTCTATCCCGGGAAACAGGGCTGCTGTCCCCCCTTCGGTCACCCCCGCCCCGCCACTTTAGCAGCCCGCCCAAAACTCGATCCAAATGAGGATTCCTCGCAGGGAAAAGGTGCCAGCACAGAAAGCCCTGCCTGCCCACAGAGGGCCCAGGCTGTGCCACACACTGCACCTGAAAGCCAAACCTCACAAGCTTTCTGTCCCGGGAAACAGGGCTGCTGTCCCCACTTTGGTCACCCCCGCCCCGCCATTTGAGCAGCCCTCCCAAAACCCGATCCAAATGAGGATTCCTCGCAGGGAAAAGGTGCCAGCACAGAAAGCCCTGCCTGCCCACAGAGTGCCCAGGCTGTGCCACACACTGCACCTGAAAGCCAAACCTCACAAGCTTTCTGTCCCGGGAAACAGGGCTGCTGTCCCCACTTTGGTCAGCCCCGCCCCGCCATTTTAGCAGCCCCCCCAAAACCCGATCCAAATGAGGATTCCTCGCAGGGAAAAGGTGCCAGCACAGAAAGCCCTGCCTGCCCACGGACACCCCAGGCTGTGCCACACACTGCACCTGAAAGCCAAACCTCACAAGCTTTCTGTCCCGGGAAACAGGGCTGCTGTCCCCCCTTTGGTCAGCCCCGCCCACCACTGACGGCCATCCGATCCAAACCCGATCCAAATGAGGATTCCTCGCAGGGAAAAGGTGCCAGCACAGAAAGCCCTGCCTGCCCACAGAGTGCCCAGGCTGTGCCACACACTGCACCTGAAAGCCAAACCTCACAAGCTTTCTGTCCCGGGAAACAGGGCTGCTGTCCCCCACCTTGGTCAGCCCCGCCCACCACTGCCGGCCACCCGATGCAAACCCGATCCAAATGAGGATTCCTCGCAGGGAAAAGGTGCCAGCACAGAAAGCCCTGCCTGCCCACAGAGTGCCCAGGCTGTGCCACACACTGCACCTGAAAGCCAAACCTCACAAGCTTTCTGTCCCGGGAAACAGGGCTGCTGTCCCCACTTTGGTCAGCCCCGCCCCCCCCATTTGAGCAGCCCCCCCAAAACCCGATCCAAATGAGGATTCCTCGCAGGGAAAAGGTGCCAGCACAGAAAGCCCTGCCTGCCCACGGACACCCCAGGCTGCGCCACACACTGCACCTGAAAGCCAAACCTCACAAGCTTTCTGTCCCGGGAAACAGGGCTGCTGTCCCCCCTTTGGTCAGCCCCGCCCACCACTGCCGGCCACCCGAACCAAACCCGATCCAAATGAGGATTCCTCGCAAGGAAAAGGTGCCAGCACAGAAAGCCCTGCCTGCCCACAGAGTGCCCAGGCTGTGCCACACAATGTACCTGAAAGCCAAACCTCACAAGCTTTCTGTCCCGGGAAACAGGGCTGCTGTCCCCCCTTTGGTCAGCCCCGCCCCGCCATTTTAGCAGCCCCCCCAAAACCCGATCCAAATGAGGATTCCTCGCAGGGAAAAGGTGCCAGCACAGAAAGCCCTGCCTGCCCACAGTGTGCCCAGGCTGCGCCACACACTGCACCTGAAAGCCAAACCTCACAAGCTTTCTGTCCCGGGAAACAGGGCTGCTGTCCCCCCCCTTGGTCAGCCCCGCCCCGCCATTGCCGGCCACCCGATCCAAACCCGATCCAAATGAGGATTCCTCGCAGGGAAAAGGTGCCAGCACAGAAAGCCCTGCCTGCCCACGGACACCCCAGGCTGCGCCACACACTGCACCTGAAAGCCAAACCTCACAAGCTTTCTGTCCCGGGAAACAGGGCTGCTGTCCCCCCTTTGGTCAGCCCCGCTCCACCATTGCCGGCCACCCGATCCAAACCGGATCCAAATGAGGATTCCTCGCAGGGAAAAGGTGCCAGCACAGAAAGCCCTGCCTGCCCACAGAGTGCCCAGGCTGTGCCACACACTGCACCTGAAAGCCAAACCTCACAAGCTTTCTGTCCCGGGAAACAGGGCTGCTGTCCCCCCTTTGGTCACCCCCGCCCACCACTGCCGGCCATCCGATCCAAACCCGATCCAAATGAGGATACCTCGCAGGGAAAAGGTGCCAGCACAGAAAGCCCTGCCTGTTCACGGACACCCCAGGCTGCGCCACACACTGCACCTGAAAGCCAAACCTCACAAGCTTTCTGTCCCGGGAAACAGGGCTGCTGTCCCCCCTTTGGTCAGCCCCGCCCCGCCATTTTAGCAGCCCCCTCAAAACCCGATCCAAATGACGATTCCTCGCAGGGAAAAGGTGCCAGCACAGAAAGCCCTGCCTGCCCACAGTGTGCCCAGGCTGCGCCACACACTGCACCTGAAAGCCAAACCTCACAAGCTTTCTGTCCCGGGAAACAGGGCTGCTGCCCCCCCCCTTGGTCAGCCCCGCCCACCACTGCCGGCCACACGATCCAAACCCGATCCAAATGAGGATTCCTCGCAGGGAAAAGGTGCCAGCACAGAAAGCCCTGCCTGCCCACAGAGTGCCCAGGCTGAGCCACACACTGCACCTGAAAGCCAAACCTCACAAGCTTTCCGTCCCGGGAAACAGGGCTGCTGTCCCCCCTTTGGTCAGCCCCGCCCCGCCATTTTAGCAGCCCCCCCAAAACCCGATCCAAATGAGGATTCCTCGCAGGGAAAAGGTGCCAGCACAGAAAGCCCTGCCTGCCCACGGACACCCCAGGCTGCGCCACACACTGCACCTGAAAGCCAAACCTCACAAGCTTTCTGTCCCGGGAAACAGGGCTGCTGTCCCCCCTTTGATCACCCCCGCCCCGCCATCGCCGGCCACCCGATCCAAACCCGATCCAAAGGAGGATTCCTCGCAGGGAAAAGGTGCCAGCACAGAAAGCCCTGCCTGCCCACAGAGTGCCCAGGCTGTGCCACACACTGCACCTGAAAGCCAAACCTCACAAGCTTTCTGTCCCGGGAAACAGGGCTGCTGTCCCCCCTTTGGTCAGCCCCGCTCCACCATTGCCGGCCACCCGATCCAAACCGGATCCAAATGAGGATTCCTCGCAGGGAAAAGGTGCCAGCACAGAAAGCCCTGCCTGCCCACAGAGGACCCAGGCTGTGCCACTCACTGCACCTGAAAGCCAAACCTCACAAGCTTTCTGTCCCGGGAAACAGGGCTGCTGTCCCCCCTTTGGTCAGCCCCGCCCCGCCATTTGAGCAGCCCCCCCAAAACCGATCCAAATGAGGATTCCTCGCAGGGAAAAGGTGCCAGCACAGAAAGCTCTGCCTGCCCACGGACACCCCAGGCTGCGCCACACACTGCACCTGAAAGCCAAACCTCACAAGCTTTCTATCCCGGGAAACAGGGCTGCTGTCCCCCCTTCGGTCACCCCCGCCCCGCCACTTTAGCAGCCCGCCCAAAACTCGATCCAAATGAGGATTCCTCGCAGGGAAAAGGTGCCAGCACAGAAAGCCCTGCCTGCCCACAGAGGGCCCAGGCTGTGCCACACACTGCACCTGAAAGCCAAACCTCACAAGCTTTCTGTCCCGGGAAACAGGGCTGCTGTCCCCACTTTGGTCAGCCCCGCCCCGCCATTTTAGCAGCCCCCCCAAAACCCGATCCAAATGAGGATTCCTCGCAGGGAAAAGGTGCCAGCACAGAAAGCCCTGCCTGCCCACAGAGTCCCCAGGCTGTGCCACACACTGCACCTGAAAGCCAAACCTCACAAGCTTTCTGTCCCGGGAAACAGGGCTGCTGTCCCCACTTTGGTCAGCCCCGCCCCCCCATTTGAGCAGCCCCCCCAAAACCCCATCCAAATGAGGATTCCTCGCAGGGAAAAGGTGCCAGCACAGAAAGCCCTGCCTGCCCACGGACACCCCAGGCTGCGCCACACACTGCACCTGAAAGCCAAACCTCACAAGCTTTCTGTCCCGGGAAACAGGGCTGCTGTCCCCCCTTTGGTCAGCCCCGCCCACCACTGCCGGCCACCCGAACCAAACCCGATCCAAATGAGGATTCCTCGCAAGGAAAAGGTGCCAGCACAGAAAGCCCTGCCTGCCCACAGAGTGCCCAGGCTGTGCCACACAATGTACCTGAAAGCCAAACCTCACAAGCTTTCTGTCCCGGGAAACAGGGCTGCTGTCCCCCCTTTGGTCAGCCCCGCCCCGCCATTTTAGCAGCCCCCCCAAAACCCGATCCAAATGAGGATTCCTCGCAGGGAAAAGGTGCCAGCACAGAAAGCCCTGCCTGCCCACAGTGTGCCCAGGCTGTGCCACACACTGCACCTGAAAGCCAAACCTCACAAGCTTTCTGTCCCGGGAAACAGGGCTGCTGTCCCCCCCTTTGATCACCCTCGCCCCGCCATTGCCGGCCACCCGATCCAAACCCGATCCAAATGAGGATTCCTCGCAGGGAAAAGGTGCCAGCACAGAAAGCCCTGCCTGCCCACAGAGTGCCCAGGCTGTGCCACACACTGCACCTGAAAGCGAAACCTCACAAGCTTTCTGTCCCGGGAAACAGGGCTGCTGTCCCCCCTTTGGTCAGCCCCGCCCCGCCATTGCCGGCCACCCGATCCAAACCGGATCCAAATGAGGATTCCTCGCAGGGAACAGGTGCCAGCACAGAAAGCCCTGCCTGCCCACAGAGTGCCCAGGCTGTGCCACACACTGCACCTGAAAGCCAAACCTCACAAGCTTTCTGTCCCGGGAAACAGGGCTGCTGTCCCCCCCTTTGGTCACCCCCGCCCACCACTGCCGGCCATCCGATCCAAACCCGATCCAAATGAGGATTCCTTGCAGGGAAAAGGTGCCAGCACAGAATGCCCTGCCTGCCCACGGACACCCCAGGCTGCGCCACACACTGCACCTGAAAGCCAAACCTCACAAGCTTTCTGTCCCGGGAAACAGGGCTGCTGTCCCCACTTTGATGACCACCGCATCGCCATGGCCGGCCACCCGATCCAAACCCGATCCAAATGAGGATTCCTCGCAGGGAAAAGGTGCCAGCACAGAAAGCCCTGCCTGCCCACAGTGTGCCCAGGCTGCGCCACACACTGCACCTGAAAGCCAAACCTCACAAGCTTTCTGTCCCGGGAAACAGGGCTGCTGCCCCCCCCTTGGTCAGCCCCGCCCACCACTGCCGGCCACACGATCCAAACCCGATCCAAATGAGGATTCCTCGCAGGGAAAAGGTGCCAGCACAGAAAGCCCTGCCTGCCCACAGAGTGCCCAGGCTGCGCCACACACTGCACCTGAAAGCCAAACGTCACAAGCTTTCTGTCCCGGGAAACAGGGCTGCTGTCCCCCCTTTGGTCAGCCCCGCCCCGCCATTTTAGCAGCCCCCCCAAAACCCGATCCAAATGAGGATTCCTCGCAGGGAAAAGGTGCCAGCACAGAAAGCCCTGCCTGCCCACGGACAACCCAGGCTGCGCCACACACTGCACCTGAAAGCCAAACCTCACAAGCTTTCTGTCCCGGGAAACAGGGCTGCTGTCCCCCCTTTGATCACCCCCGCCCCGCCATCGCCGGCCACCCGATCCAAACCCGATCCAAAGGAGGATTCCTCGCAGGGAAAAGGTGCCAGCACAGAAAGCCCTGCCTGCCCACAGAGTGCCCAGGCTGTGCCACACACTGCACCTGAAAGCCAAACCTCACAAGCTTTCTGTCCCGGGAAACAGGGCTGCTGTCCCCCCTTTGGTCACCCCCGCTCCACCATTGCCGGCCACCGGATCCAAACCGGATCCAAATGAGGATTCCTCGCAGGGAAAAGGTGCCAGCACAGAAAGGCCTGCCTGCCCTCAGAGTGCCCAGGCTGTGCCACACACTGCACCTGAAAGCCAAACCTCATAAGCTTTCTGTCCCGGGAAACAGGGCTGCTGTACCCCCTTTGGTCACCCCCGCCCCGCCATTTGAGCAGCCCTCCCAAAACCCGATCCAAATGAGGATTCCTCGCAGGGAAAAGGTGCCAGCACAGAAAGCCCTGCCTGCCCACAGAGTCCCCAGGCTGTGCCACACACTGCACCTGAAAGCCAAACCTCATAAGCTTTCTGTCCCGGGAAACAGGGCTGCTGTCCCCACTTTGGTCAGCCCCGCCCCGCCATTTTAGCAGCCCCCCCAAAACCCGATCCAAATGAGGATTCCTCGCAGGGAAAAGGTGCCAGCACAGAAAGCCCTGCCTGCCCACGGACACTCCAGGCTGCGCCACACACTGCACCTGAAAGCCAAACCTCACAAGCTTTCTCTCCCGGGAAACAGGGCTGCTGTCCCCCATCTTGGTCAGCCCCGCCCACCACCGCGGGCCACCCGATCCAAACCCGACCCAAATGAGGATTCCTCGCAGGGAAAAGGTGCCAGCACAGAAAGCCCTGCCTGCCCACAGAGTCCCCAGGCTGTGCCACACACTGCACCTGAAAGCCAAACCTCACAAGCTTTCTGTCCCGGGAAACAGGGCTGCTGTCCCCCCTTTGATCACCCTCGCCCCGCCATTGCCGGCCACCCGATCCAAACCCGATCCAAATGAGGATTCCTCGCAGGGAAAAGGTGCCTGCACAGAAAGCCCTGCCTGCCCACAGAGTGCCCAGGCTGTGCCACACACTGCACCTGAAAGCCAAACCTCACAGGCTTTCTGTCCCGGGAAACAGGGCTGCTGTCCCCCCTTTGGTCAGCCCCCCGCCCACCACTGCCGGCCATCCGATCCAAACCCGATCCAAATGAGGATTCCTTACAGGGAAAAGGTGCCAGCACAGAATGCCCTGCCTGCCCACGGACACCCCAGGCTGCGCCACACACTGCACCTGAAAGCCAAACCTCACAAGCTTTCTGTCCCGGGAAACAGGGCTGCTGTCCCCCACCTTGGTCAGCCCCGCCCACCACTGCCGGCCACCCGATCCAAACCCGATCCAAATGAGGATTCCTCGCAGGGAAAAGGTGCCAGCACAGAAAGCTCTGCCTGCCCACAGAGTGCCCAGGCTGTGCCACACACTGCACCTGAAAGCCAAACCTCACAAGCTTTCTGTCCCGGGAAACAGGGCTGCTGTCCCCACTTTGGTCAGCCCCGCCCCCCCATTTTAGCAGCCCCCCCAAAACCCGATCCAAATGAGGATTCCTCGCAGGGAAAAGGTGCCAGCACAGAAAGCCCTGCCTGCCCACGGACACCCCAGGCTGCGCCACACACTGCACCTGAAAGCCAAACCTCACAAGCTTTCTGTCCCGGGAAACAGGGCTGCTGTCCCCCCTTTGGTCAGCCCCGCCCACCACTGCCGGCCACCCGAACCAAACCCGATCCAAATGAGGATTCCTCGCAAGGAAAAGGTGCCAGCACAGAAAGCCCTGCCTGCCCACAGAGTGCCCAGGCTGTGCCACACAATGTACCTGAAAGCCAAACCTCACAAGCTTTCTGTCCCGGGAAACAGGGCTGCTGTCCCCCCTTTGGTCAGCCCCGCCCCGCCATTTTAGCAGCCCCCCCAAAACCCGATCCAAATGAGGATTCCTCGCAGGGAAAAGGTGCCAGCACAGAAAGCCCTGCCTGCCCACGGACACCCCAGGCTGCGCCACACACTGCACCTGAAAGCCAAACCTCACAAGCTTTCTGTCCCGGGAAACAGGGCTGCTGTCCCCCCTTTGATCACCCCCGCCCCGCCATCGCCGGCCACCCGATCCAAACCCGATCCAAAGGAGGATTCCTCGCAGGGAAAAGGTGCCAGCACAGAAAGCCCTGCCTGCCCACAGAGTGCCCAGGCTGTGCCACACACTGCACCTGAAAGCCAAACCTCACAAGCTTTCTGTCCCGGGAAACAGGGCTGCTGTCCCCCCTTTGGTCAGCCCCGCTCCACCATTGCCGGCCACCGGATCCAAACCGGATCCAAATGAGGATTCCTCGCAGGGAAAAGGTGCCAGCACAGAAAGCCCTGCCTGCCCACAGAGTCCCCAGGCTGTGCCACACACTGCACCTGAAAGCCAAACCTCATAAGCTTTCTGTCCCGGGAAACAGGGCTGCTGTCCCCACTTTGGTCAGCCCCGCCCCGCCATTTTAGCAGCCCCCCCAAAACCCGATCCAAATGAGGATTCCTCGCAGGGAAAAGGTGCCAGCACAGAAAGCCCTGCCTGCCCACGGACACCCCAGGCTGCGCCACACACTGCACCTGAAAGCCAAACCTCACAAGCTTTCTCTCCCGGGAAACAGGGCTGCTGCCCCCCATCTTGGTCAGCCCCGCCCACCACCGCGGGCCACCCGATCCAAACCCGATCCAAATGAGGATTCCTCGCAGGGAAAAGGTGCCAGCACAGAAAGCCCTGCCTGCCCACAGAGTCCCCAGGCTGTGCCACACACTGCACCTGAAAGCCAAACCTCACAAGCTTTCTGTCCCGGGAAACAGGGCTGCTGTCCCCCCTTTGATCACCCGCGCCCCGCCATTGCCGGCCACCCGATCCAAACCCGATCCAAATGAGGATTCCTCGCAGGGAAAAGGTGCCAGCACAGAAAGCCCTGCCTGCCCACAGAGTGCCCAGGCTGTGCCACACACTGCACCTGAAAGCCAAACCTCACAGGCTTTCTGTCCCGGGAAACAGGGCTGCTGTCCCCCCTTTGGTCAGCCCCGCCCACCACTGCCGGCCATCCGATCCAAACCCGATCCAAATGAGGATTCCTTACAGGGAAAAGGTGCCAGCACAGAATGCCCTGCCTGCCCACGGACACCCCAGGCTGCGCCACACACTGCACCTGAAAGCCAAACCTCACAAGCTTTCTGTCCCGGGAAACAGGGCTGCTGTCCCCCACCTTGGTCAGCCCCGCCCACCACTGCCGGCCACACGATCCAAACCCGATCCAAATGAGGATTCCTCGCAGGGAAAAGGTGCCAGCACAGAAAGCTCTGCCTGCCCACAGAGTGCCCAGGCTGTGCCACACACTGCACCTGAAAGCCAAACCTCACAAGCTTTCTGTCCCGGGAAACAGGGCTGCTGTCCCCACTTTGGTCAGCCCCGCCCCCCCATTTTAGCAGCCCCCCCAAAACCCGATCCAAATGAGGATTCCTCGCAGGGAAAAGGTGCCAGCACAGAAAGCCCTGCCTGCCCACGGACACCCCAGGCTGCGCCACACACTGCACCTGAAAGCCAAACCTCACAAGCTTTCTGTCCCGGGAAACAGGGCTGCTGTCCCCCCTTTGGTCAGCCCCGCCCACCACTGCCGGCCACCCGAACCAAACCCGATCCAAATGAGGATTCCTCGCAAGGAAAAGGTGCCAGCACAGAAAGCCCTGCCTGCCCACAGAGTGCCCAGGCTGTGCCACACAATGTACCTGAAAGCCAAACCTCACAAGCTTTCTGTCCCGGGAAACAGGGCTGCTGTCCCCCCTTTGGTCAGCCCCGCCCCGCCATTTTAGCAGCCCCCCCAAAACCCGATCCAAATGACGATTCCTCGCAGGGAAAAGGTGCCAGCACAGAAAGCCCTGCCTGCCCACGGACACCCCAGGCTGCGCCACACACTGCACCTGAAAGCCAAACCTCACAAGCTTTCTGTCCCGGGAAACAGGGCTGCTGCCCCCCCCTTGGTCAGCCCCGCCCACCACTGCCGGCCACCCGATCCAAACCCGATCCAAATGAGGATTCCTCGCAGGGAAAAGGTGCCTGCACAGAAAGCCCTGCCTGCTCACGGACACCCCAGGCTACGCCACACACTGCACCTGAAAGCCAAACCTCACAAGCTTTCTGTCCCGGGAAACAGGGCTGCTGTCCCCCCTTTGGTCAGCCCCGCCCCGCGATTTTAGCAGCCCCCCCAAAACTCGATCCAAATGAGGATTCCTCGCAGGGAAAAGGTGCCAGCACAGAATGCCCTGCCTCCCCACAGTGTGCCCAGGCTGCGCCACACACTGCACCTGAAAGCCAAACCTCACAAGCTTTCTGTCCCGGGAAACAGGGCTGCTGTCCACCCCCTTGGTCAGCCCCGCCCCGCCATTGCCGGCCACCCGATCCAAACCCGATCCAAATGAGGATTCCTCGCAGGGAAAAGGTGCCAGCACAGAAAGCCCTGCCTGCCCACGGACACCCCAGGCTGCGCCACACACTGCACCTGAAAGCCAAACCTCACAAGCTTTCTGTCCCGGGAAACAGGGCTGCTGTCCCCCCTTTGGTCAGCCCCGCTCCACCATTGCCGGCCACCCGATCCAAACCGGATCCAAATGAGGATTCCTCGCAGGGAAAAGGTGCCAGCACAGAAAGCCCTGCCTGCCCACAGAGTGCCCAGGCTGTGCCACACACTGCACCTGAAAGCCAAACCTCACAAGCTTTCTGTCCCGGGAAACAGGGCTGCTGTCCCCACTTTGGTCACCCCCGCCCACCACTGCCGGCCATCCGATCCAAACCCGATCCAAATGAGGATTCCTCGCAGGGAAAAGGTGCCAGCACAGAAAGCCCTGCCTGTTCACGGACACCCCAGGCTGCGCCACACACTGCACCTGAAAGCCAAACCTCACAAGCTTTCTGTCCCGGGAAACAGGGCTGCTGTCCCCCCTTTGCTCAGCCCCGCCCCGCCATTTTAGCAGCCCCCCCAAAACCCGATCCAAATGAGGATTCCAGGCAGGGAAAAGGTGCCAGCACAGAAAGCCCTGCCTGCCCACAGAGTCCCCAGGCTGTGCCACACACTGCACCTGAAAGCCAAAACTCATAAGCTTTCTGTCCCGGGAAACAGGGCTGCTGTCCCCCACTTTGGTCACCCCCGCCCCGCCATTTTAGCAGCCCCCCAAAACCCGATCCAAATGAGGATTCCTCGCAGGGAAAAGGTGCCAGCACAGAAAGCCCTGCCTGCCCACGGACACCCCAGGCTGCGCCACACACTGCACCTGAAAGCCAAAGCTCACAAGCTTTCTGTCCCGGGAAACAGGGCTGCTGCCCCCCCCTTGGTCAGCCCCGCCCACCACTGCCGGCCACACGATCCAAACCCGATCCAAATGAGGATTCCTCGCAGGGAAAAGGTGCCAGCACAGAAAGCCCTGCCTGCTCACAGACACCACAGGCTACGCCACACACTGCACCTGAAAGCCAAACCTCACAAGCTTTCCGTCCCGGGAAACAGGGCTGCTGTCCCCCCTTTGGTCAGCCCCGCCCCGCCATTTGAGCAGCCCCCCCAAAACCCGATCCAAATGAGGATTCCTCGCAGGGAAAAGGTGCCAGCACAGAAAGCCCTGCCTGCCCACAGAGTGCCCAGGCTGTGCCACACACTGCACCTGAAAGCCAAACCTCACAAGCTTTCTGTCCCGGGAAACAGGGCTGCTGTCCCCCACCTTGGTCAGCCCCGCCCACCACTGCCGGCCACCCGATGCAAACCCGATCCAAAGGATTCCTCGCAGGGAAAAGGTGCCAGCACAGAAAGCCCTGCCTGCCCACAGAGTGCCCAGGCTGTGCCACACACTGCACCTGAAAGCCAAACCTCACAAGCTTTCTGTCCCGGGAAACAGGGCTGCTGTCCCCCCCCTTGGTCAGCCCCGCCCCGCCATTGCCGGCCACCCGATCCAAACCCGATCCAAATGAGGATTCCTCGCAGGGAAAAGGTGCCAGCACAGAAAGCCCTGCCTGCCCACGGACACCCCAGGCTGCGCCACACACTGCACCTGAAAGCCAAACCTCACAAGCTTTCTGTCCCGGGAAACAGGGCTGCTGTCCCCCCTTTGATCACCCCCGCCCCGCCATCGCCGGCCACCCGATCCAAACCCGATCCAAAGGAGGATTCCTCGCAGGGAAAAGGTGCCAGCACAGAAAGCCCTGCCTGCCCTCAGAGTGCCCAGGCTGTGCCACACACTGCACCTGAAAGCCAAACCTCATAAGCTTTCTGTCCCGGGAAACAGGGCTGCTGTCCCCCCTTTGGTCACCCCCGCCCCGCCATTTGAGCAGCCCTCCCAAAACCCGATCCAAATGAGGATTCCTCGCAGGGAAAAGGTGCCAGCACAGAAAGCCCTGCCTGCCCTCAGAGTGCCCAGGCTGTGCCACACACTGCACCTGAAAGCCAAACCTCATAAGCTTTCTGTCCCGGGAAACAGGGCTGCTGTCCCCACTTTGGTCAGCCCCGCCCCGCCATTTTAGCAGCCCCCCCAAAACCCGATCCAAATGAGGATTCCTCGCAGGGAAAAGGTGCCAGCACAGAAAGCCCTGCCTGCCCACGGACACCCCAGGCTGCGCCACACACTGCACCTGAAAGCCAAACCTCACAAGCTTTCTGTCCCGGGAAACAGGGCTGCTGTCCCCCCTTTGATCACCCCCGCCCCGCCATCGCCGGCCACCCAATCCAATCCCGATCCAAATGAGGATTCCTCGCAGGGAAAAGGTGCCAGCACAGAAAGCCCTGCCTGCCCACAGAGTCCCCAGGCTGTGCCACACACTGCACCTGAAAGCCAAACCTCACAAGCTTTCTGTCCCGGGAAACAGGGCTGCTGTCCCCCCTTTGGTCACCCCCGCCCACCACTGCAGGCCATCCGATCCAAACCCGATCCAAATGAGGATTCCTCGCAGGGAAAAGGTGCCAGCACAGAAAGCCCTGCCTGCCCACGGACACCCCAGGCTGCGCCACACACTGCACCTGAAAGCCAAACCTCACAAGCTTTCTGTCCCGGGAAACAGGGCTGCTGTCCCCCCTTTGGTCAGCCCCGCCCACCACTGCCGGCCACCCGATCCAAACCCGATCCAAATGAGGATTCCTCGCAGGGAAAAGGTGCCAGCACAGAAAGCCCTGCCTGCCCACAGACTGCCCAGGCTGTGCCACACACTGCACCTGAAAGCCAAACCTCATAAGCTTTCTGTCCCGGGAAAGAGGGCTGCTGTCCACCCTTTGGTCAGCCCCGCCCCGCCATTGCCGGCCACCCGATCCAAACCGGATCCAAATGAGGATTCCTCGCAGGGAAAAGGTGCCAGCACAGAAAGCCCTGCCTGCCCACAGAGGACCCAGGCTGTGCCACTCACTGCACCTGAAAGCCAAACCTCACAAGCTTTCTGTCCCGGGAAACAGGGCTGCTGTCCCCCCCTTTGGTCAGCCCCGCCCCGCCATTTGAGCAGCCCCCCCAAAACCGATCCAAATGAGGATTCCTCGCAGGGAAAAGGTGCCAGCACAGAAAGCCCTGCCTGCCCACGGACACCCCAGGCTGCGCCACACACTGCACCTGAAAGCCAAACCTCACAAGCTTTCTGTCCCGGGAAACAGGGCTGCTGTCCCCCCTTCGGTCACCTCCGCCCCGCCACTTTAGCAGCCCGCCCAAAACTCGATACAAATGAGGATTCCTCGCAGGGAAAAGGTGCCAGCACAGAAAGCCCTGCCTGCCCACAGAGGGCCCAGGCTGTGCCACACACTGCACCTGAAAGCCAAACCTCACAAGCTTTCTGTCCCGGGAAACAGGGCTGCTGTCCCCACTTTGGTCAGCCCCGCCCCGCCATTTTAGCAGCCCCCCCAAAACCCGATCCAAATGAGGATTCCTCGCAGGGAAAAGGTGCCAGCACAGAAAGCCCTGCCTGCCCACAGAGTGCCCAGGCTGTGCCACACACTGCACCTGAAAGCGAAACCTCACAGGCTTTCTGTCCCGGGAAACAGGGCTGCTGTCCCCCCTTTGGTCAGCCCCGCCCCGCCATTGCCGGCCACCCGATCCAAACCGGATCCAAATGAGGATTCCTCGCAGGGAACAGGTGCCAGCACAGAAAGCCCTGCCTGCCCACAGAGTGCCCAGGCTGTGCCACACACTGCACCTGAAAGCCAAACCTCACAAGCTTTCTGTCCCGGGAAACAGGGCTGCTGTCCCCCCTTTGGTCACCCCCGCCCACCACTGCCGGCCATCCGATCCAAACCCGATCCAAATGAGGATTCCTTGCAGGGAAAAGGTGCCAGCACAGAATGCCCTGCCTGCCCACGGACACCCCAGGCTGCGCCACACACTGCACCTGAAAGCCAAACCTCACAAGCTTTCTGTCCCGGGAAACAGGGCTGCTGTCCCCCCTTTGATGACCCCCGCCCCGCCATGGCCGGCCACCCGATCCAAACCCGATCCAAATGAGGATTCCTCGCAGGGAAAAGGTGCCAGCACAGAAAGCCCTGCCTGCCCACAGAGTGCCCAGGCTGTGCCACACACTGCACCTGAAAGCCAAACCTCACAAGCTTTCTGTCCCGGGAAACAGGGCTGCTGTCCCCCACCTTGGTCAGCCCCGCCCACCACTGCCGGCCACCCGATCCAAACCCGATCCAAAGGAGGATTCCTCGCAGGGAAAAGGTGCCAGCACAGAAAGCCCTGCCTGCCCACAGAGTGCCCAGGCTGCGCCACACACTGCACCTGAAAGCCAAACCTCACAAGCTTTCTGTCCCGGGAAACAGGGCTGCTGTCCCCACTTTGGTCAGCCCCGCCCCCCCATTTGAGCAGCCCCCCCAAAACCCGATCCAAATGAGGATTCCTCCCAGGGAAAAGGTGCCAGCACAGAAAGCCCTGCCTGCCCACGGACACCCCAGGCTGCGCCACACACTGCACCTGAAAGCCAAACCTCACAAGCTTTCTGTCCCGGGAAACAGGGCTGCTGTCCCCCCTTTGGTCAGCCCCGCCCACCACTGCCGGCCACCCGAACCAAACCCGATCCAAATGAGGATTCCTCGCAAGGAAAAGGTGCCAGCACAGAAAGCCCTGCCTGCCCACAGAGTGCCCAGGCTGTGCCACACAATGTACCTGAAAGCCAAACCTCACAAGCTTTCTGTCCCGGGAAACAGGGCTGCTGTCCCCACTTTGGTCAGCCCCGCCCCGCCATTTTAGCAGCCCCCCCAAAACCCGATCCAAATGAGGATTCCTCGCAGGGAAAAGGTGCCAGCACAGAAAGCCCTGCCTGCCCACAGTGTGCCCAGGCTGCGCCACACACTGCACCTGAAAGCCAAACCTCACAAGCTTTCTGTCCCGGGAAACAGGGCTGCTGTCCCCCCCCTTGGTCAGCCCCGCCCCGCCATTGCCGGCCACCCGATCCAAACCCGATCCAAATGAGGATTCCTCGCAGGGAAAAGGTGCCAGCACAGAAAGCCCTGCCTGCCCACGGACACCCCAGGCTGCGCCACACACTGCACCTGAAAGCCAAACCTCACAAGCTTTCTGTCCCGGGAAACAGGGCTGCTGTCCCCCGCTTGGTCAGCCCCGCCCACCATTGCCGGCCACCCGATCCAAACCCGATCCAAATGAGGATTCCTCGCAGGGAAAAGGTGCCAGCACAGAAAGCCCTGCCTGCCCACAGAGTGCCCAGGCTGTGCCACACACTGCACCTGAAAGCCAAACCTCACAAGCTTTCTGTCCCGGGACACAGGGCTGCTGTCCCCCCTTTGGTCACCCCCGCCCACCACTGCCGGCCATCCGATCCAAACCCGATCCAAATGAGGATTCCTCGCAGGGAAAAGGTGCCAGCACAGAAAGCCCTGCCTGTTCACGGACACCCCAGGCTGCGCCACACACTGCACCTGAAAGCCAAACCTCACAAGCTTTCTGTCCCGGGAAACAGGGCTGCTGTCCCCCCCTTTGCTCAGCCCCGCCCCGCCATTTTAGCAGCCCCCCCAAAACCCGATCCAAATGAGGATTCCTCGCAGGGAAAAGGTGCCAGCACAGAAAGCCCTGCCTGCCCACAGAGTCCCCAGGCTGTGCCACACACTGCACCTGAAAGCCAAACCTCACAAGCTTTCTGTCCCGGGAAACAGGGCTGCTGTCCCCCCTTTGATCACCCCCGCCCCGCCATCGCCGGCCACCCAATCCAAACCCGATCCAAAGGAGGATTCCTCGCAGGGAAAAGGTGCCAGCACAGAAAGCCCTGCCTGCCCACAGAGTGCCCAGGCTGTGCCACACACTGCACCTGAAAGCCAAACCTCATAAGCTTTCTGTCCCGGGAAACAGGGCTGCTGTCCCCCCTTTGGTCACCCCCGCCCCGCCATTTGAGCAGCCCTCCCAAAACCCGATCCAAATGAGGATTCCTCGCAGGGAAAAGGTGCCAGCACAGAAAGCCCTGCCTGCCCACAGAGTCCCCAGGCTGTGCCACACACTGCACCTGAAAGCCAAACCTCACAAGCTTTCTGTCCCGGGAAACAGGGCTGCTGTCCCCCCTTTGGTCACCCCCGCCCACCACTGCCGGCCATCCGATCCAAACCCGATCCAAATGAGGATTCCTCGCAGGGAAAAGGTGCCAGCACAGAAAGCCCTGCCTGCCCACAGAGTGCCCAGGCTGTGCCACACACTGCACCTGAAAGCCAAACCTCATAAGCTTTCTGTCCCGGGAAACAGGGCTGCTGTCCCCCCTTTGGCCAGCCCCGCCCACCATTGCCGACCAGCCGATCCAAACCCGATCCAAATGAGGATTTCTCGCAGGGAAAAGGTGCCAGCACAGAAAGCCCTGCCTGCCCACGGACACCCCAGGCTGCGCCACACACTGCACCTGAAAGCCAAACCTCACAAGCTTTCTGTCCCGGGAAACAGGGCTGCTGCCCCCCCCCTTGGTCAGCCCCACCCACCACTGCCGGCGACACGATCCAAACCCGATCCAAATGAGGATTCCTCGCAGGGAAAAGGTGCCAGCACAGAAAGCCCAGCCTGCTCACAGACACCCCAGGCTACGCCACACACTGCACCTGAAAGCCAAACCTCACAAGCTTTCTGTCCCGGGAAACAGGGCTGCTGTCCCCCCTTTGGTCAGCCCCGCCCCGCCATTTTAGCAGCCCCTCCAAAACCCGATCCAAATGAGGATTCCTCGCAGGGAAAAGGTGCCAGCACAGAAAGCCCTGCCTGCTCACGGACACCCCAGGCTGCGCCACACACTGCACCTGAAAGCCAAACCTCACAAGCTTTCTGTCCCGGGAAACAGGGCTGCTGTCCCCCCTTTGGTCAGCCCCGCCCCGCCATTTGAGCAGCCCCCCCGAAACCCGATCCAAATGAGGATTCCTCGCAGGGAAAAGGTGCCAGCACAGAAAGCCCTGCCTGCCCACAGAGTCCCCAGGCTGTGCCACACACTGCACCTGAAAGCCAAACCTCACAGGCTTTCTGTCCCGGGAAACAGGGCTGCTGTCCCCCCTTTGGTCAGCCCCGCTCCACCATTGCCGGCCACCCGATCCAAACCGGATCCAAATGAGGATTCCTCGCAGGGAAAAGGTGCCAGCACAGAAAGCCCTGCCTGCCCACAGAGTCCCCAGGCTGTGCCACACACTGCACCTGAAAGCCAAACCTCACAAGCTTTCTGTCCCGGGAAACAGGGCTGCTGTCCCCCCTTTGGTCAGCCCCGCCCTGCCATTGCCGGCCATCCGATCCAAACCCGATCCAAATGAGGATTCCTCGCAGGGAAAAGGTGCCAGCACAGAAAGCCCTGCCTGTTCACGGACACCCCAGGCTGCGCCACACACTGCACCTGAAAGCCAAACCTCACAAGCTTTCTGTCCCGGGAAACAGGGCTGCTGTCCCCCCTTTGGTCAGCCCCGCCCCGCCATTGCCGGCCACCCGATCCAAACCCGATCCAAATGAGGATTCTTCGCAGGGAAAAGGTGCCAGCACAGAAAGCCCTGCCTGCCCACAGAGGGCCCAGGCTGTGCCACACACTGCACCTGAAAGCCAAACCTCACAAGCTTTCTGTCCCGGGAAACAGGGCTGCTGTCCCCCCCCTTGGTCAGCCCCGCCCCGCCATTGCCGGCCACCCGATCCAAACCCGATCCAAATGAGGATTCCTCGCAGGGAAAAGGTGCCAGCACAGAAAGCCCTGCCTGCCCACGGACACCCCAGGCTGCGCCACACACTGCACCTGAAAGCCAAACCTCAC
This sequence comes from Pseudopipra pipra, assembly GCF_036250125.1. Taxonomy (NCBI): domain Eukaryota; kingdom Metazoa; phylum Chordata; class Aves; order Passeriformes; family Pipridae; genus Pseudopipra; species Pseudopipra pipra. Next base: position 19,730 of record NW_026990896.1, read on the forward strand.
AAGCTTTCTGTCCCGGGAAACAGGGCTGCTGTCCACCCTTTGGTCAGCCCCGCCCCGCGATTTGAGCAGCCCTCCAAAAACCCGATCCAAAGGAGGATTCCTCGCAGGGAAAAGGTGCCAGCACAGAAAGCCCTGCCTGCCCACGGACACCCCAGGCTGCGCCACACACTGCACCTGAAAGCCAAACCTCACAAGCTTTCTGTCCCGGGAAACAGGGCTGCTGTCCCCCCTTTGGTCAGCCCCGCCCACCACTGCCGGCCACCCGATCCAAACCCGATCCAAATGAGGATTCCTCGCAGGGAAAAGGTGCCAGCACAGAAAGCCCTGCCTGCCCACGGACACCCCAGGCTGCGCCACACACTGCACCTGAAAGCCAAACCTCACAAGCTTTCTGTCCCGGGAAACAGGGCTGCTGTCCCCACTTTGGTCAGCCCCGCCCTGCCATTGCCGGCCACCCGATCCAAACCGGATCCAAATGAGGATTCCTCGCAGGGAAAAGGTGCCTGCACAGAAAGCCCTGCCTGCCCACAGAGTGCCCAGGCTGTGCCACACACTGCACCTGAAAGCCAAACCTCACAAGCTTTCTGTCCCGGGAAACAGGGCTGCTGTCCCCCCTTTGGTCAACCCCGCCCCGCCATTGTGGGCCACCCGATCCAAACCCGATCCAAATGAGGATTCCTCGCAGGGAAAAGGTGCCAGCACAGAAAGCCCTGCCGGGCCACGGACACCCCAGGCTGCGTCACACCCAGCACCTGAAAGCCAAACCTCACAAGCTTTCTGTCCCGGGAAACAGGGCTGCTGTCCCCCCTTTGATCAGCCCCGCCCCGGCATTGACGGCCACCCGATCCAAATGAGGATTCCTCGCAGGGAAAAGGTGCCAACACAGAAAGCCCTGCCTGCCCACAGAGTGCCCAGGCTGTGCTACACACTGCACCTGAAAGCCAAACCTCACAAGCTTTCTGTCCCGGGAAACAGGGCTGCTGTCCCCCCTTTGGTCAGCCCCAACCCGCCATTTTAGCAGCCCCCCCAAAACCCGATCCAAATGAGAATTCCTCGCAGGGAAAAGGTGCCAGCACAGAAAGCCCTGCCTGCCCACGGACACCCCAGGCTGCGCCACACACTGCACCTGAAAGCCAAACCTCACAAGCTTTCTGTCCCGGGAAACAGGGCTGCTGTCCCCCCTTTGGTCAGCCCCAACCCGCCATTTGAGCAGCCCCCCAAAACCCGATCCAAATGAGGATTCCTCGCAGGGAAAAGGTGCCAGCACAGAAAGCCCTGCCTGCCCACGGACACCCCAGGCTGCGCCACACACTGCACCTGAAAGCCAAACCTCACAAGCTTTCTGTCCCGGGAAACAGGGCTGCTGTCCCCCCTTAGGTCAGCCCCGCCCACCACTGCCGGCCACCCGATCCAAACCCGATCCAAATGAGGATTCCTCGCAGGGAAAAGGTGCCAGCACAGAAAGCCCTGCCTGCCCACAGTGTGCCCAGGCTGCGCCACACACTGCACCTGAAAGCCAAACCTCACAAGCTTTCTGTCCCGGGAAACAGGGCTGCTGTCCCCCCCCTTGGTCAGCCCCGCCCCGCCATTGCCGGCCACCCGATCCAAACCCGATCCAAACGAGGATTCCTCGCAGGGAAAAGGTGCCAGCACAGAAAGCCCTGCCTGCCCACAGAGTCCCCAGGCTGTGCCACACACTGCACCTGAAAGCCAAACCTCACAAGCTTTCTGTCCCGGGAAACAGGGCTGCTGTCCCCCCTTTGGTCACCCCCGCCCACCACTGCCGGCCATCCGATCCAAACCCGATCCAAATGAGGATTCCTCGCAGGGAAAAGGTGCCAGCACAGAAAGCCCTGCCTGCCCACAGAGTGCCCAGGCTGTGCCACACACTGCACCTGAAAGCCAAACCTCATAAGCTTTCTGTCCCGGGAAACAGGGCTGCTGTCCCCCCTTTGGCCAGCCCCGCCCACCATTGCCGACCAGCCGATCCAAACCCGATCCAAATGAGGATTTCTCGCAGGGAAAAGGTGCCAGCACAGAAAGCCCTGCCTGCCCACGGACACCCCAGGCTGCGCCACACACTGCACCTGAAAGCCAAACCTCACAAGCTTTCTGTCCCGGGAAACAGGGCTGCTGCCCCCCCCTTGGTCAGCCCCACCCACCACTGCCGGCGACACGATCCAAACCCGATCCAAATGAGGATTCCTCGCAGGGAAAAGGTGCCAGCACAGAAAGCCCAGCCTGCTCACAGACACCCCAGGCTACGCCACACACTGCACCTGAAAGCCAAACCTCACAAGCTTTCTGTCCCGGGAAACAGGGCTGCTGTCCCCCCTTTGGTCAGCCCCGCCCCGCCATTTTAGCAGCCCCTCCAAAACCCGATCCAAATGAGGATTCCTCGCAGGGAAAAGGTGCCAGCACAGAAAGCCCTGCCTGCCCACGGACACCCCAGGCTGCGCCACACACTGCACCTGAAAGCCAAACCTCACAAGCTTTCTGTCCCGGGAAACAGGGCTGCTGTCCCCCCTTTGGTCAGCCCCGCCCCGCCATTTTAGCAGCCCTCCCAAAACCCGATCCAAATGAGGATTCCTCGCAGGGAAAAGGTGCCAGCACAGAAAGCCCTGCCTGCCCACAGAGTCCCCAGGCTGTGCCACACACTGCACCTGAAAGCCAAACCTCACAAGGTTTCTGTCCCGGGAAACAGGGCTGCTGTCCACCCTTTGGTCCGCCCCGCCCCGCCATTGCCGGCCACCCGATCCAAACCCGATCCAAATGAGAATTCCTCGCAGGGAAAAGGTGCCAGCACAGAAAGCCCTGCCTGCTCACGGACACCCCAGGCTGCGCCACACACTGCACCTGAAAGCCAAACCTCACAAGCTTTCTGTCCCGGGAAACAGGGCTGCTGTCCCCCCTTTGGTCAGCCCCGCCCCGCCATTTGAGCAGCCCCCCCGAAACCCGATCCAAATGAGGATTCCTCGCAGGGAAAAGGTGCCAGCACAGAAAGCCCTGCCTGCCCACAGAGTCCCCAGGCTGTGCCACACACTGCACCTGAAAGCCAAACCTCACAGGCTTTCTGTCCCGGGAAACAGGGCTGCTGTCCCCCCTTTGGTCAGCCCCGCTCCACCATTGCCGGCCACCCGATCCAAACCGGATCCAAATGAGGATTCCTCGCAGGGAAAAGGTGCCAGCACAGAAAGCCCTGCCTGCCCACAGAGTGCCCAGGCTGCGCCACACACTGCACCTGAAAGCCAAACCTCACAAGCTTTCTGTCCCGGGAAACAGGGCTGCTGTCCCCCCTTTGGTCAGCCCCGCCCTGCCATTGCCGGCCATCCGATCCAAACCCGATCCAAATGAGGATTCCTCGCAGGGAAAAGGTGCCAGCACAGAAAGCCCTGCCTGTTCACGGACACCCCAGGCTGCGCCACACACTGCACCTGAAAGCCAAACCTCACAAGCTTTCTGTCCCGGGAAACAGGGCTGCTGTCCCCCCTTTGGTCAGCCCCGCCCCGCCATTGCCGGCCACCCGATCCAAACCCGATCCAAATGAGGATTCTTCGCAGGGAAAAGGTGCCAGCACAGAAAGCCCTGCCTGCCCACAGAGGGCCCAGGCTGTGCCACACACTGCACCTGAAAGCCAAACCTCACAAGCTTTCTGTCCCGGGAAACAGGGCTGCTGTCCCCCCCCTTGGTCAGCCCCGCCCCGCCATTGCCGGCCACCCGATCCAAACCGATCCAAATGAGGATTCCTCGCAGGGAAAAGGTGCCAGCACAGAAAGCCCTGCCTGCCCACGGACACCCCAGGCTGCGCCACACACTGCACCTGAAAGCCAAACCTCACAAGCTTTCTGTCCCGGGAAACAGGGCTGCTGTCCACCCTTTGGTCAGCCCCGCCCCGCGATTTGAGCAGCCCTCCAAAAACCCGATCCAAAGGAGGATTCCTCGCAGGGAAAAGGTGCCAGCACAGAAAGCCCTGCCTGCCCACGGACACCCCAGGCTGCGCCACACACTGCACCTGAAAGCCAAACCTCACAAGCTTTCTGTCCCGGGAAACAGGGCTGCTGTCCCCCCTTTGGTCAGCCCCGCCCACCACTGCCGGCCACCCGATCCAAACCCGATCCAAATGAGGATTCCTCGCAGGGAAAAGGTGCCAGCACAGAAAGCCCTGCCTGCCCACGGACACCCCAGGCTGCGCCACACACTGCACCTGAAAGCCAAACCTCACAAGCTTTCTGTCCCGGGAAACAGGGCTGCTGTCCCCCCCTTTGGTCAGCCCCGCCCTGCCATTGCCGGCCACCCGATCCAAACCGGATCCAAATGAGGATTCCTCGCAGGGAAAAGGTGCCTGCACAGAAAGCCCTGCCTGCCCACAGAGTGCCCAGGCTGTGCCACACACACTGCACCTGAAAGCCAAACCTCACAAGCTTTCTGTCCCGGGAAACAGGGCTGCTGTCCCCCCCTTTGGTCAACCCCGCCCCGCCATTGTGGGCCACCCGATCCAAACCCGATCCAAATGAGGATTCCTCGCAGGGAAAAGGTGCCAGCACAGAAAGCCCTGCCGGGCCACGGACACCCCAGGCTGCGTCACACACTGCACCTGAAAGCCAAACCTCACAAGCTTTCTGTCCCGGGAAACAGGGCTGCTGTCCCCCCTTTGATCAGCCCCGCCCCGGCATTGACGGCCACCCGATCCAAATGAGGATTCCTCGCAGGGAAAAGGTGCCAACACAGAAAGCCCTGCCTGCCCACAGAGTGCCCAGGCTGTGCTACACACTGCACCTGAAAGCCAAACCTCACAAGCTTTCTGTCCCGGGAAACAGGGCTGCTGTCCCCCCTTTGGTCAGCCCCAACCCGCCATTTTAGCAGCCCCCCCCAAAACCCGATCCAAATGAGAATTCCTCGCAGGGAAAAGGTGCCAGCACAGAAAGCCCTGCCTGCCCACGGACACCCCAGGCTGCGCCACACACTGCACCTGAAAGCCAAACCTCACAAGCTTTCTGTCCCGGGAAACAGGGCTGCTGTCCCCCCTTTGGTCAGCCCCAACCCGCCATTTGAGCAGCCCCCCAAAACCCGATCCAAATGAGGATTCCTCGCAGGGAAAAGGTGCCAGCACAGAAAGCCCTGCCTGCCCACGGACACCCCAGGCTGCGCCACACACTGCACCTGAAAGCCAAACCTCACAAGCTTTCTGTCCCGGGAAACAGGGCTGCTGTCCCCCCTTTGGTCAGCCCCGCCCCGCCATTTGAGCAGCCCCCCAAAACCCGATCCAAATGAGGATTCCTCGCAGGGAAAAGGTGCCAGCACAGAAAGCCCTGCCTGCCCACGGACACCCCAGGCTGCGCCACACACTGCACCTGAAAGCCAAACCTCACAAGCTTTCTGTCCCGGGAAACAGGGCTGCTGTCCCCCCTTTGGTCACCCCCCGCCCACCACTGCCGGCCACCCGATCCAAACCCGATCCAAATGAGGATTCCTCGCAGGGAAAAGGTGCCAGCACAGAAAGCCCTGCCTGCCCACGGACACCCCAGGCTGCGCCACACCCAGCACCTGAAAGCCAAACCTCACAAGCTTTCTGTCCCGGGAAACAGGGCTGCTGTCCCCCCTTTGGTCAGCCCCGCCCCGCCATTTTAGCAGCCCCCCCAAAACCCGATCCAAATGAGGATTCCTCGCAGGGAAAAGGTGCCAGCACAGAAAGCCCTGCCTGCCAACGGACACCCCAGGCTGCGCCACACACTGCACCTGAAAGCCAAACCTCACAAGCTTTCTGTCCCGGGAAACAGGGCTGCTGCCCCCCACTTGGTCAGCCCCGCCCACCACTGCCGGCCACCCGATCCAAACCCGATCCAAAGGAGGATTCCTCGCAGGGAAAAGGTGCCAGCACAGAAAGCCCTGCCTGCTCGCAGACACCCCAGGCTACGCCACACACTGCACCTGAAAGCCAAACCTCACAAGCTTTCTGTCCCGGGAAACAGGGCTGCTGTCCCCCCTTTGGTCAGCCCCGCCCCGCCATTTGAGCAGCCCCCCCAAAACCCGATCCAAATGAGGATTCCTCGCAGGGAAAAGGTGCCAGCACAGAAAGCCCTGCCTGCCCACAGAGTGCCCAGGCTGTGCCACACACTGCACCTGAAAGCCAAAGCTCACAAGCTTTCTGTCCCGGGAAACAGGGCTGCTGTCCCCCCTTTGGTCACCCCCGCCCCGCCATTGCCGGCCATCCGATCCAAACCGGATCCAAATGAGGATTCCTCGCAGGGAAAAGGTGCCAGCACAGAAAGCCCTGCCTGTTCACGGACACCCCAGGCTGCGCCACACACTGCACCTGAAAGCCAAACCTCACAAGCTTTCTGTCCCGGGAAACAGGGCTGCTGTCCCCCCCCTTGGTCAGCCCCGCCCCGCCATTTTAGCAGCCCCCCAAAACCCGATCCAAATGAGGATTCCTCGCAGGGAAAAGGTGCCAGCACAGAAAGCCCTGCCTGTTCACGGACACCCCAGGCTGCGCCACACACTGCACCTGAAAGCCAAACCTCACAAGCTTTCTGTCCCGGGAAACAGGGCTGCTGTCCCCCCTTTGGTCACCCCCGCCCACCACTGCCGGCCACCCGATCCAAACCCGATCCAAAGGAGGATTCCTCGCAGGGAAAAGGTGCCAGCACAGAAAGCCCTGCCTGCCCACGGACACCCCAGGCTGCGCCACACACTGCACCTGAAAGCCAAACCTCACAAGCTTTCTGTCCGGGAAACAGGGCTGCTGTCCCCCCTTTGGTCAGCCCCGCCCCGCCATTTTAGCAGCCCCCCCAAAACCCGATCCAAATGAGGATTCCTCGCAGGGAAAAGGTGCCAGCACAGAAAGCCCTGCCTGCTCACAGAGTGCCCAGGCTGTGCCACACACTGCACCTGAAAGCCAAACCTCATAAGCTTTCTGTCCCGGGAAACAGGGCTGCTGCCCCCCCCTTTGGTCAGCCCCGCCCACCACTGCCTGCCACACGATCCAAACCCGATCCAAATGAGGATTCCTCGCAGGGAAAAGGTGCCAGCACAGAAAGCCCTGCCTGTTCACGGACACCCCAGGCTACGCCACACATTGCACCTGAAAGCCAAAGCTCACAAGCTTTCTGTCCCGGGAAAGAGGGCTGCTGTCCCCCCTTTGCGCAACCCCGCCCCGCCATTGTGGGCCACCCGATCCAAACCCGATCCAAATGAGGATTCCTCGCAGGGAAAAGGTGCCAGCACAGAAAGCCCTGCCGGGCCACGGACACCCCAGGCTGCGTCACACACTGCACCTGAAAGCCAAACCTCACAAGCTTTCTGTCCCGGGAAACAGGGCTGCTGTCCCCCCTTTGGTCAGCCCCGCCCCGCCATTTTAGCAGCCCCCCCAAAGCCCGATCCAAATGAGAATTCCTCGCAGGGAAAAGGTGCCAGCACAGAAAGCCCTGCCTGCCCAGAGAGTGCCCAGGCTGTGCCACACACTGCACCTGAAAGCCAAACCTCACAAGCTTTCTGTCCCGGGAAACAGGGCTGCTGTCCCCCCTTTGGTCAGCCCCGCCCCGCCATTGCCGGCCACCCGATCCAAACCCGATCCAAATGAGGATTCCTCGCAGGGAAAAGGTGCCAGCACAGAAAGCCCTGCCTGCCCACAGAGTGCCCAGGCTGTGCCACACACTGCACCTGAAAGCCAAACCTCACAAGCTTTCTGTCCCGGGAAACAGGGCTGCTGTCCCCCCTTTGGTCAGCCCCAACCCGCCATTTAGCAGCCCCCCCAAAACCCGATCCAAATGAGAATTCCTCGCAGGGAAAAGGTGCCAGCACAGAAAGCCCTGCCTGCCACGGACACCCCAGGCTGCGCCACACACTGCACCTGAAAGCCAAACCTCACAAGCTTTCTGTCCCGGGAAACAGGGCTGCTGTCCCCCCTTTGGTCAGCCCCAACCCGCCATTTGAGCAGCCCCCCAAAACCCGATCCAAATGAGGATTCCTCGCAGGGAAAAGGTGCCAGCACAGAAAGCCCTGCCTGCCCACGGACACCCCAGGCTGCGCCACACACTGCACCTGAAAGCCAACCTCACAAGCTTTCTGTCCGGGAAACAGGGCTGCTGTCCCCCCCCTTGGTCAGCCCCGCCCCGCCATTGCCGGCCACCCGATCCAAACCCGATCCAAACGAGGATTCCTCGCAGGGAAAAGGTGCCAGCACAGAAAGCCCTGCCTGCCCAGAGAGTGCCCAGGCTGTGCCACACACTGCACCTGAAAGCCAAACCTCACAAGCTGTCTGTCCCGGGAAACAGGGCTGCTGTCCCCCCCCTTGGTCAGCCCGGCCCCGCCATTGCCGGCCACCCGATCTAAACCCGATCCAAATGAGGATTCCTCGCAGGGAAAAGGTGCCAGCACAGAAAGCCCTGCCTGCCCACGGACACCCCAGGCTGCGCCACACCCAGCACCTGAAAGCCAAACCTCACAAGCTTTCTGTCCCGGGAAACAGGGCTGCTGTCCCCCCTTTGGTCAGCCCCGCCCCGCCATTTTAGCAGCCCCCCCAAAACCCGATCCAAATGAGGATTCCTCGCAGGGAAAAGGTGCCAGCACAGAAAGCCCTGCCTGCCAACGGACACCCCAGGCTGCGCCACACACTGCACCTGAAAGCCAAACCTCACAAGCTTTCTGTCCCGGGAAACAGGGCTGCTGCCCCCCCCTTGGTCAGCCCCGCCCACCACTGCCGGCCACCCGATCCAAACCCGATCCAAAGGAGGATTCCTCGCAGGGAAAAGGTGCCAGCACAGAAAGCCCTGCCTGCTCGCAGACACCCCAGGCTACGCCACACACTGCACCTGAAAGCCAAAGCTCACAAGCTTTCTGTCCCGGGAAACAGGGCTGCTGTCCCCCCTTTGCTCAGCCCCGCCCCGCCATTTGAGCAGCCCCCCCAAAACCCGATCCAAATGAGGATTCCTCGCAGGGAAAAGGTGCCAGCACAGAAAGCCCTGCCTGCCCACAGAGTGCCCAGGCTGTGCCACACACTGCACCTGAAAGCCAAACCTCACAAGCTTTCTGTCCCGGGAAACAGGGCTGCTGTCCCCCCTTTGGTCACCCCCGCCCCGCCATTGCCGGCCATCCGATCCAAACCCGATCCAAATGAGGATTCCTCGCAGGGAAAAGGTGCCAGCACAGAAAGCCCTGCCTGTTCACGGACACCCCAGGCTGCGCCACACACTGCACCTGAAAGCCAAACCTCACAAGCTTTCTGTCCCGGGAAACAGGGCTGCTGTCCCCCCTTTGGTCAGCCCCGCCCGCCATTTTAGCAGCCCCCCCAAAACCCGATCCAAATGAGGATTCCTCGCAGGGAAAAGGTGCCAGCACAGAAAGCCCTGCCTGCTCACAGAGTGCCAAGGCTGTGCCACACACTGCACCTGAAAGCCAAACCTCATAAGCTTTCTGTCCCGGGAAACAGGGCTGCTGCCCCCCCCTTTGGTCAGCCCCGCCCACCACTGCCTGCCACACGATCCAAACCCGATCCAAATGAGGATTCCTCGCAGGGAAAAGGTGCCAGCACAGAAAGCCCTGCCTGCTCACAGACACCCCAGGCTACGCCACACATTGCACCTGAAAGCCAAAGCTCACAAGCTTTCTGTCCCGGGAAACAGGGCTGCTGTCCCCCCTTTGCGCAACCCCGCCCCGCCATTGTGGGCCACCCGATCCAAACCCGATCCAAATGAGGATTCCTCGCAGGGAAAAGGTGCCAGCACAGAAAGCCCTGCCGGGCCACGGACACCCCAGGCTGCGTCACACACTGCACCTGAAAGCCAAACCTCACAAGCTTTCTGTCCCGGGAAACAGGGCTGCTGTCCCCCCTTTGGTCAGCCCCGCCCCGCCATTTTAGCAGCCCCCCCAAAACCCGATCCAAATGAGAATTCCTCGCAGGGAAAAGGTGCCAGGACAGAAAGCCCTGCCTGCCCAGAGAGTGCCCAGGCTGTGCCACACACTGCACCTGAAAGCCAAACCTCACAAGCTTTCTGTCCCGGGAAACAGGGCTGCTGTCCACCCTTTGGTCAGCCCCGCCCCGCCATTGCCGGCCACCCGATCCAAACCCGATCCAAATGAGGATTCCTCGCAGGGAAAAGGTGCCAGCACAGAAAGCCCTGCTGCCCACAGAGTCCCCAGGCTGTGCCACACACTGCACCTGAAAGCCAAACCTCACAAGCTTTCTGTCCCGGGAAACAGGGCTGCTGTCCCCCCTTTGGTCAGCCCCAACCCGCCATTTTAGCAGCCCCCCCAAAACCCGATCCAAATGAGGATTCCTCGCAGGGAAATGGTGCCAGCACAGAAAGCCCTGCCTGCCCACGGACACCCCAGGCTGCGCCACACACTGCACCTGAAAGCCAAACCTCACAAGCTTTCTGTCCCGGGAAACAGGGCTGCTGTCCCCCTTTGGTCAGCCCCGCCCCGCCATTTGAGCAGCCCCCCAAAACCCGATCCAAATGAGGATTCCTCGCAGGGAAAAGGTGCCAGCACAGAAAGCCCTGCCTGCCCACGGACACCCCAGGCTGCGCCACACACTGCACCTGAAAGCCAAACCTCACAAGCTTTCTGTCCCGGGAAACAGGGCTGCTGTCCCCCCTTTGGTCACCCCCGCCCACCACTGCCGGCCACCCGATCCAAACCCGATCCAAATGAGGATTCCTCGCAGGGAAAAGGTGCCAGCACAGAAAGCCCTGCCTGCCCACAGTGTGCCCAGGCTGCGCCACACACTGCACCTGAAAGCCAAACCTCACAAGCTTTCTGTCCCGGGAAACAGGGCTGCTGTCCCCACTTTGGTCAGCCCGCCCCGCCATTTTAGCAGCCCCCCCAAAACCCGATCCAAATGAGGATTCCTCGCAGGGAAAAGGTGCCAGCACAGAAAGCCCTGCCTGCCCACGGACACCCCAGGCTGCGCCACACACTGCACCTGAAAGCCAAACCTCACAGGCTTTCTGTCCCGGGAAACAGGGCTGCTGTCCCCCACCTTGGTCAGCCCCGCCCACCATTGCCGGCCACCCGATCCAAACCGGATCCAAATGAGGATTCCTCGCAGGGAAAAGGTGCCAGCACAGAAAGCCCTGCCTGCCCACAGAGTGCCCAGGCTGTGCCACACACTGCACCTGAAAGCAAACCTCACAAGCTTTCTGTCCCGGGAAACAGGGCTGCTGTCCCCCCTTTGGTCAGCCCCAACCCGCCATTTTAGCAGCCCCCCCAAAACCCGATCCAAATGAGAATTCCTCGCAGGGAAAAGGTGCCAGCACAGAAAGCCCTGCCTGCCCACGGACACCCCAGGCTGCGCCACACACTGCACCTGAAAGCCAAACCTCACAAGCTTTCTGTCCGGGAAACAGGGCTGCTGTCCCTCCTTTGCTCAGCCCCGCCCCGCCATTTGAGTAGCCCCCAAAACCCGATCCAAATGAGGATTCCTCGCAGGGAAAAGGTGCAGCACAGAAAGCCCTGCCTGCCCACGGACACCCCAGGCTGCGCCACACACTGCACCTGAAAGCCAAACCTCACAAGCTTTCTGTCCCGGGAAACAGGGCTGCTGTCCCCCCTTTGGTCACCCCCGCCCACCACTGCCGGCCACCCGATCCAAACCCGATCCAAATGAGGATTCCTCGCAGGGAAAAGGTGCCAGCACAGAAAGCACTGCCTGCCCACGGACACCCCAGGCTGCGCCACACCCTGCACCTGAAAGCCAAACCTCACAAGCTTTCTGTCCCGGCAAACAGGGCTGCTGTCCCCCTTTGGTCAGCCCCGCCCCGCCATTTTAGCAGCCCCCCCAAAACCCGATCCAAATGAGGATTCCTCGCAGGGAAAGGTGCCAGCACAGAAAGCCCTGCCTGCCCACAGAGTGCCCAGGCTGTGCCACACACTGCACCTGAAAGCCAAACCTCACAAGCTTTCTGTCCCGGGAAACAGGGCTGCTGTCCCACCCCTTGGTCAGCCCCGCCCCGCCATTGCCGGCCACCCGATCCAAACCCGATCCAAATGAGGATTCCTCGCAGGGAAAAGGTGCCAGCACAGAAAGCCCTGCCTGCCCACGGACACCCCAGGCTGCGCCACACACTGCACCTGAAAGCCAAACCTCACAAGCTTTCTGTCCCGGGAAACAGGGCTGCTGCCCCCCCCTTGGTCAGCCCCGCCCACCACTGCCGGCCACCCGATCCAAACCCGATCCAAAGGAGGATTCCTCGCAGGGAAAAGGTGCCAGCACAGAAAGCCCTGCCTGCCCACAGAGTGCCCAGGCTGTGCCACACACTGCACCTGAAAGCCAAACCTCACAAGCTTTCTGTCCCGGGAAACAGGGCTGCTGTCCCCCCTTCGGTCAGCCCCGCCCCGCCATTTTAGCAGCCCCCCCAAAACCCGATCCAAATGAGGATTCCTCGCAGGGAAAAGGTGCCAGCACAGAAAGCCCTGCCTGCCCACAGTGTGCCCAGGCTGCGCCACACACTGCACCTGAAAGCCAAACCTCACAAGCTTTCTGTCCCGGGAAACAGGGCTGCTGTCCCCCCTTTGGTCACCCCCGCCCCGCCATTTTAGCAGCCCTCCCAAAACCCGATCCAAATGAGGATTCTCGCAGGGAAAAGGTGCCAGCACAGAAAGCCCTGCCTGCCCACAGAGTCCCCAGGCTGTGCCACACACTGCACCTGAAAGCCAAACCTCACAGGCTTTCTGTCCCGGAAACAGGGCTGCTGTCCCCCACCTTGGTCAGCCCCGCCCCGCCATTTGAGCAGCCCTCCCAAAACCCGATCCAAATGAGGATTCCTCGCAGGGAAAAGGTGCCAGCACAGAAAGCCGTGCCTGCCCACAGAGTCCCCAGGCTGTGCCACACACTGCACCTGAAAGCCAAAGCTCACAGGCTTTCTGCCCCGGAAACAGGGCTGCTGTCCCCCACCTTGGTCAGCCCCGCCCACCACTGCCGGCCACCCGATCCAAACCCGATCCAAATGAGGATTCCTCGCAGGGAAAAGGTGCCAGCACAGAAAGCCCTGCCTGCCCACAGAGTGCCCAGGCTGTGCCACACACTGCACCTGAAAGCCAAACCTCATAAGCTTTCTGTCCCGGGAAACAGGGCTGCTGCCCCCCCTTTGGTCAGCCCCGCCCACCACTGCCTGCCACACGATCCAAACCCGATCCAAATGAGGATTCCTCGCAGGGAAAAGGTGCCAGCACAGAAAGCCCTGCCTGCCCACAGACACCCAGGCTACGCCACACATTGCACCTGAAAGCCAAAGCTCACAAGCTTTCTGTCCCGGGAAACAGGGCTGCTGTCCCCCCTTTGGTCAACCCCGCCCCGCCATTTTAGCAGCCCCCCCAAAACCCGATCCAAATGAGGATTCCTCGCAGGGAAAGGTGCCAGCACAGAAAGCCCTGCCTGCCCACAGAGTGCCCAGGCTGTGCCACACACTGCACCTGAAAGCCAAACCTCACAAGCTTTCTGTCCCGGGAAACAGGGCTGCTGTCCCCCCTTTGGTCAGCCCCGCCCCGCCATTTTAGCAGCCCCCCCAAAACCCGATCCAAATGAGAATTCCTCGCAGGAAAAGGTGCCAGCACAGAAAGCTCTGCCTGCCCACGGACACCCCGGGCTGCGCCACACACTGCACCTGAAAGCCAAACCTCACAAGCTTTCTGTCCCGGGAAACAGGGCTGCTGTCCCCCCTTTGGTCACCCCCGCCCACCATTGCCGGCCACCCGATCCAAACCCGATCCAAATGAGGATTTCTGGCAGGGAAAAGGTGCCAGCACAGAAAGCCCTGCCTGCCCACAGAGACCCCAGGCTGTGCCACACACTGCACCTGAAAGCCAAAGCTCACAGGCTTTCTGTCCCGGGAAACAGGGCTGCTGTCCCCCCTTTGGTCAGCCCCGCCCCGCCATTTTAGCAGCCCCCCCAAAACCCGATCCAAATGAGGATTCCTCGCAGGGAAAAGGTGCCAGCACAGAAAGCCCTGCCTGCCCACAGAGTGCCCAGGCTGTGCCACACACTGCACCTGAAAGCCAAACCTCATAAGCTTTCTGTCCGGGAAACAGGGCTGCTGTCCCCCCTTTGGTCAGTCCCGCCCCGCCATTTTAGCAGCCCCCCCAAAACCCGATCCAAATGAGGATTCCTCGCAGGGAAAAGGTGCCAGCACAGAAAGCCCTGCCTGCCCACGGACACCCCAGGCTGCGCCACACACTGCACCTGAAAGCCAAACCTCACAAGCTTTCTGTCCGGGAAACAGGGCTGCTGTCCCCCCTTTGGTCAACCCCGCCCCGCCATTTTAGCAGCCCCCCCAAAACCCGATCCAAATGAGGATTCCTCGCAGGGAAAAGGTGCCAGCACAGAAAGCCCTGCCTGCTCACAGACACCCCAGGCTACGCCACACATTGCACCTGAAAGCCAAAGCTCACAAGCTTTCTGTCCCGGGAAACAGGGCTGCTGTCCCCCCTTTGGCCAACCCCGCCCCGCCATTTTAGCAGCCCCCCCAAAACCCGATCCAAATGAGGATTCCTCGCAGGGAAAAGGTGCCAGCACAGAAAGCCCTGCCTGCCCACGGACACCCCAGGCTGCGCCACACACTGCACCTGAAAGCCAAACCTCACAAGCTTTCTGTCCCGGGAAACAGGGCTGCTGTCCCCCTTTTGGTCAGCCCCGCCCCGCCATTTGAGCAGCCCTCCCAAAACCCGATCCACATGAGGATTCCTCGCAGGGAAAAGGTGCCAGCACAGAAAGCCGTGCCTGCCCACAGAGTCCCCAGGCTGTGCCACACACTGCACCTGAAAGCCAAACCTCACAGGCTTTCTGTCCCGGGAAACAGGGCTGCTGTCCCCCACCTTGGTCAGCCCCGCCCACCACTGACGGCCACCCGATCCAAACCCGATCCAAAGGAGGATTCCTCGCAGGGAAAAGGTGCCAGCACAGAAAGCCCTGCCTGCCCACGGACACCCCAGGCTGCGCCACACACTGCACCTGAAAGCCAAAACCTCACAAGCTTTCTGTCCCGGGAAACAGGGCTGCTGTCCCCTCCCTTGGTCAGCCCCGCCCCGCCATTTTAGCAGCCCCCCCAAAACCCGATCCAAATGAGGATTCCTCGCAGGGAAAAGGTGCCAGCACAGAAAGCCCTGCCTGCCCACAGTGTGCCCAGGCTGCGCCACACACTGCACCTGAAAGCCAAACCTCACAAGCTTTCTGTCCGGGAAACAGGGCTGCTGTCCCCCCTTTGGTCAGCCCCA